>NC_042496.1:37772934-37819732 GCF_005508785.2 Acyrthosiphon pisum
TAATTACTATGTATGTAATTCTATACTCTATCCAACTCACGGGGGGGGGGGGGCGGTCGCCCCCTTCCGCTCTCCTCACAAGGACGCCCTGATTATAGGTAAGGCATATTATGAGTTTTAACTTAAATGTATAGGTACATATTATCAAGGCTGGGCATTAACGAGTTAAAAAGTTAAAGTTAAGTTAATAAGTTAATTTTATATTAACTTTTTAACTTAACTAGTTAATTTTGGCTTTTCATTAACTTAACTGTTAACTTACTAAATTTCTTTTTTAATTAACGTGAAATTAACGAGTTAATTTTTCATTTCAAGAAGTAAGTTAAGTTAATTTATTTTGTATTTAATTTTATCATATTTCACTACTTCAGTATATTTCGTTTTCATGTCAAAAAATATTTACCGTGAATTGTTTAAAGTAAAAAAGTATATAATTCGAATTTAACTAATATGGAAACACTGTATAAAATATAAACACTATAATCTATAATTTATAGTTTTGGGTTGGAAAAAAATTAAGTACGTTAGCGTTGTATAAACAAATTAACTTTTTTTTAACTTAATAAAAAGTTAACAAAAAGTGTGTACTAACTTTTAACTTAACTGAGTTAACCTATAGTTAAATTAACTTTCAACTTTTAACTTTTTGTTATTGGTGCATATTAACTTAACTTAACTGAGTTAAAAAAAATCATTAACTTGCCCAGCCTTGCATATTATAATTGCGTTTATTCACATATTTTATCCATTTGCACTGCACGTCTGCACCATTTCAGTAGCTAGCCTATAAGTAGTATAAATAAGTACCTACCTACAATTCTTAATACATGTCCGAAATCTAAATAGGTATTATTAATCAAAAGAAATCAAAAGTCTCCGATAATACAGCTATTACAGCACATATTATTATTTTTTTCAGGTGATAAACAATTATTATTAACTAAAATAGGGAGGGCATTGCTTCGCCGGCACCACCCTGTGGATATCCTTGTATAGTTTTATAACTAGGAATTAGGATAGATAACTGCGTATTTATGAACATATAAATAATGTCAGATACACATGGTACACGTTGGTACCTATTTTAAAGATAAAAATTAACAAAATAATAAAATCGATCTTATAAATAATTGGTTTTGTGTAAATATTTCGTTTTTTCTTATCATCTCGTAAAATACTGTGAATTTTATACTTTTGTCTCCTACAAAGTCCAAATTAGATCATATTTTTCAACAGAGACCAATCTCAAAGTTGAAGATTTTTTGATTTTTTTCTACTGTACAAAGTGTTATATATTAAACACAAAAAAATGTAGGTAGTATATTAAAAAAAAAAAAACACGCATCATATTGTAAAACTAATAGATACATTCTCGGAGCTGAGCGTTTGGAACCTAAAATAGAATTAACTCAATTAAGTAAATAATATATAATAAATTAATAAATAATAACATAATATCTATAATAGGTACTTAAATATTCTACATCAATAATAGTTTTATACTTTTATGTTGATCGGATTAATAAATTATAATTTGTCATTAAAAATTTGTGTTATAGTATTTCAACTTTTAAGAGATAAAATAACAATTATTTTTTTTCTTTGATTGCTCTGCTGTAATTAGGTATACGACAATATAATTAAGATTAATTAAATTTATATAAATTTATATAAATAGATAAAACATTTAAAATAACCTTGCTATAATATGCAATATTTTTTTCACGTATGAAAAAATAATAATCATTAAACTTAAGTATATCAACTAACGATTTTATTATGTATGTTTTGAAGTTAATTATTTTTAATACTTTGTATTTGGACGTTGAATGTAGAACAGAGATTCCATTTATTCAGTCTTTCAATATTTTAGCAAGTATAACTGTAAGGCCGTATGTTTTTTTTTTATGTTTTTCGATTTTTCCAATACTACAGCGATAATTCCTACCTATTGTGTAAGCCAGGCGTTATTAATTTTCTATAAGTTTTAACCTAAATATTTTTTTAAAGATCGACCATAAATTAACAAATGTATCATTATTTGATTGCAGTGCTGAATAAATTATTAAATTAATAAATTTATTTTTCTAAATCTCTAACAGAAGATTAATGTTGAGAATAATCCACCAAAGACAGTATAATAATATATTAATATTTTGTTTACACATTTTCGCTGTGGTTTGCCTTTGCCGTGTTGAGAATTTATAGTCGTTTTCACTTAAACCACTGTATGGTCTGTATGGGTTGGTCTAATGCAAAAAGAGTGGTATTTTTACTTAGAGAATTGTATGCCTCAATGGCTCAATAACATCTCCATATTATTGTGTTAATATTCATATAATAAATCACAATACCGACGTCGGTCTCCAATCGATAAAGGCTAGTATGATAATGTAATTTGATTTGTTTAAGTATTATTGCTTGTAACATTTCTTCAAGTATACACTGTATAATATGGACTCCATGAACGATTTGTTATTTCATTTTTTATTTAAATATTGTTCACAACTTCACAAGCATCGTGTGTGAATTAATGCATAAAAGATATGTTATAATTAGGGTCCGGATTTAAATGCCCTTCAAACCATAAATATGCTCAAAAAAATAGCCATATATTCCATTAAAAATTCATTTTATCGCAAAAATGACGATAAAAATGCCACATTAATTTTTTCGGGGGGGGGGGGGGGTGCATTATTTAACACAATATTTAATTCTATTAAAATTAAGAACATGAAATAAAAACATATGAAATACAATTGTGATGTAACACGAACTCACTAATATTTATTATTTATCCGAGTACGAGTGACGCTCCACAGTCAATAATTAAAATAAGATAAAAATTGAAACAAAATGTATCGAGTGATTTACAATGTGTATGAAAAAATGTGATAAACCTATTAAAACGAAAACAACTTAAAAATCAAGAAAGCAATCATCTTTAGATAATATTTTGAACAGGCTAAATTTTTATAAAAATTTTTTAGTATTTGAACAAATGTGCACTATGACTAACAAAAATGACCCAATGATGCTAAAAATTCTCAAAAAATAAAAACTTCAAAATATGCAAAAAAAAGCAAAATAAAATGTTTAGCTTTAAAATACTCGTTACATGAAACGAATTATGTACTTGGAAAGAATTGTCTAAGATCAACCAAAAAAATATGCACTTTGCATTGAGATCCGGGCCCTAACTTATAGTATTATGTCATTTGTAATAGTTATTGTATACTCGTTTACTATTTTGTCTTACTCCCAGCTGCAGATCAATGGATTAGTTCGAATGATTTGATTCTCTGAAATTATTTTAGTGAATACCTATCGGATTAATTCTTATTGGATGCGTATTATGTAAGTATTACTTATTATCATATGAAAATGAATATTATAATAGTGTTGTGTTTGTGAATTTATTAATTATAAAATGTATTTATTACACACGTATATGAGATAAACCATGCCATTATTACATTAAATCTTACAATTATTTAATCTTAATTATACACTTATTCTGTATTATCTGTATATTTTACAGGGTGTATTCTTTACGAGCATATTATACATATAGACAACCGTTTGGTACAGACATAAAATGTTATCTCTATTGTTATAGAGTATAATATAGAGTATTATGTGCGTTCTCCGTAAACCCTACGTATCCCGATATCTAAATGGTTTACGTATCTTTTAACAGATAACGAGATAAAAGTCATTAATCAATAACTTTATAATATGGTAACAAAGTAGTGTCGGCGTAAGGCCAAAAAGGTCTCCCACATGGATAGTTTTTATCGTTTGAACTGAACTATTGATTTATTTTGTAGTTTATACACATCATATTATTATATCATTATAATATACAAATCTAGTGTTGTATATTATAATCTTTATGGTTCAGTTTCACTTTTCGTAGCAAGCTGGTTTATCGGTTTAAACGATATATATGATTTAGGTAGGTAATTTGTTTTAAGTGCATTACTGTTGATAAAAACTTAACCACAGTCGGTGAATTATAAATTATTATTGATAAGATATAAGTGATGTGATCGTATATGGACTAATTAAAAAAAGTATTTCGAATAACTTTCGCGTCACAGATAAGATTAATGAAACGTTCTTTTAGGATTATTAATAAAAAAAATTGTAATGGAAAAAAGCGCTTGTTTTCCAATAATTGCCATAGTTTTAAATAAATAGGTATACAATGATGATCAGTACCTACCTACAATGTAATATTTTTATTACATGTAAGCCAGACAATATTTATATGATTTCCTAATCATTAGAGTTAAGTCTACTATGTATGATAACTTGTTTCACAATAGTCTACGCTTTGCCACGGGTATTTTTTTTTTTTTTATTAATAATAATAAAAATAAAAATTACGTTTTAATATTATTGTTGGTGCTGAAGAGTATTTAATACGGAAACGATATAACATTACATTTTTTATTCGATGTGTTCCCATTGGTTTTTGGTTTGATTTCATTGTGTATTATATACATTTTTACTGGCCTTATTTTCAAAGCGTAAGTACCTACATAATATAATATAACAGAAGAGCCCCTAGAATAATCGTTCTCAGCAGGTAACTATTCTTTATTTTCTACTACTGCAGTGACGCTTTGACCACTTTATTGGTTCGAACCCTATTGAATCCCCATGTAATATTTATGTATTGCGAAATTCGTCGACGATGAAAAACAACCTGTACGCGCGGTATCAATACTAATTATCAAGTTCAATTTGCTCCCCGTCGGTTTCGACCTACATGTAATACGTCATCGTGCATACCCTAAGGGTGAGATCCCGTGGCAGATGCGTGCCCCCATGTATCGGTGCACCCTTGTGTCTTAGGCACTCGAGAACGCGCAGTCGGACAATAGTATTGCATCAATGACAGATGTGGGGCAACCGCTGCAACGAACGATACGACCCCCGCGGGCCGTTGCAGGGCAGTGTTATATATTTTTTGTTAAAAAACAATTGACTACGAGCAATATTTTGAAGTAACTACCTATATATATATATATATATATATATTAATGATTCGAATACGAAATATAGAAACGGGTCTAGACTTGTAAGTTGTATTGAATGCATTTTACTATGTATGTATTAAGTATTTATATAATTCATATTATATTATTATTACATTATTCACTACTTAATAGTGCTTATACTACATTATATTATAGTAATGCATTTTCTATATATTCAAACGAATTGATTTAATTTCGCAATTTACATACCTAATACATTATGTATAGGGTTCACTGGTTCAGGCATAAATATTTTAAAGTGAGAACAAATATAATTTATTTCATTTTTTAAATTTCTATATAGTTATTCATTGTTTAATTATTGTACGTATGTATGCATAATATTACAATATAACCATAAAGCTTACGAACAACAATAAAATCAGTTATACATTATAATTTATAGTAATATAATATATTATAGGCGGTATCATCCCACCGAGGAAACCCAGTTTTCATAATCTTATTAATTGATAAAATATATTTACGAAATAAATTTGTCGTTTGACTAGAAATCACACTCAATATTCCTGGCATGTAGGTACCCAGGTAAATATTTTGCAGAAAATGTGCAGAAAAATATTTTTTTAAATGTTTATCGACAAAATATAATATGCAACAGAACCGATTTAAAATTGTATAAGAAAAAAAAATTAAAAACGATCAATGTTATTGTTGTTTATTTGTTTATTATACCTACTATATTATACTATAGTATTCCCTTGTCGTTTCGTCGTTTTTATTTTTCTTCGACAGATGTAAACTTTTATATTAAAATAACAAGGTACACATAAGAACGAATGACTATATTTACTGAAGACGATTTTCGATTTAATTTTAACACTATCATTCCCTTGCGGAATGAAACGAGTTTTGATGCGTGCCCAAAATTTTAAACTCACCACTGACATTTTATTCTTTATTTTTTCAACTCGTCAATCTGGGTCGTACATAGGGGTAGGTGCATTATTGCTGTATATATAATCCATTCAATACGCGTGTACAACTACGTATTTAAATGTGTCTTTTTTGATGGCGGTACTCGAGCTGGCATAACGCGCACGGGAATCCGGAACTCGTGTACAAATCAAGTACTACATTACTATACATTTTATTTTATGTGACGTGTGTGCAGAGAGTGAGAGAGAGAGAAAGATACTGTATTATACTACTATATATTTACATTATATGGCTCGTCGCGAAGCTGACTATACGGAGAGGGGTTTACTCTCGCGGTCGGTGATGGTATGCGCGCATTCCTCGTCCCGTAAGAGACTATCGTCGAGAGTCATATTGGGCTAGCAGCAGCAGAAACGGGCCCCATTAATCAACAGGCTTCAACATTATATTATAACACTAATCATTCTGCCCAACACCCATTTCACACTGCTATCATATAATATGATATAACACAATGTAATACCTATGGCACATTGTACCACCGATGTTATACGTCGCGTATAACTTCGTGTCGTACTTATATATATATATTATTATGTTATTTGGATTCACGTCTCCTAAACACGACGGACAACCGCGATGCCATTGTGCTGTCAATCAGACCCATCGCCCGCGATATCGCTGCAGCGTTCGTTCGCACCGTCGGAGCGCCGAAACCTGCATCGTCGTGTATACTATCGTCTCGGTCGACGACGACGACAACGACTAATGTTACACCCGCGATGACGGTAGTAATTATAATAATAATAATAATAGTTCGTAAGTAAATGTTACACCCGCCCCTCCAGCAGCATCTAATCGTACCTATATACTAAACCTTAGTGTCTCCTGCACAGTGTATGAGATTTTTTTGCTCAAGTCTTGTGTACAGACGCCTACCGTAGCCAAACACTATATTCTTACTAACAAAAAATATATTACATCGTGATAGGCACCTATGTATTAAAACCATAATAAAACACGCGTATATCCTGCTTGGGCTCAACCGATATTCGATCACAGGCAAAGGACCTTAAGTCGATACGTACAAATTTCTGATACATATAGTAATGTATACAGCATACACCCCATACTATACCTAAATAATAAATATCATCCACTTCAACGATTTTCGCAATATATTTTATTTATTAACTACGCGGTAAACTCTGAGAGTGTCGAACGCGTATTCGTGTGTTCTTTCATGACCATTTTTCTCCGTGAGTTTATTGTTATTCTCGTAAATCCCTCTCTGGTGGTTTTATCTGTACATTGACGAGTGTTCATAATAATATACATTTATAAGTTATAATAATAGTTAATACATAATAATAATGCATAGAAGTGGAACTGTTTTTGCCCAAAATCGACCTTTTGGTTTTCGCAAAATTACCTTTTTTACCCAGCTTCAAAAATTTTAAAATTTAGTAAAAAAAAAAATAGTATAATATTAATAAAAACCAAATTATTTATCTAAGTTATGGCACATGGATTAATTTAGAATTCGGTGTTTCCTATAAAACTATATAACCAGAATACATTTTATTGTTGTTGCTGTTGTTTTTGTAAGTAGCGACATCAACTTACCTGCTTTTTTCAAGTGTATCTATATAGTATTCTGTATTTGATGATAATTACTCATCAAAATCAAATGTATTTTGTTTTTAAGACAATTTTTGAAACTATTTTACCAATTCCTAATTTACACTCTATTGTTATTGTTTATGTTGCACAATACATGAGCATGTATAAAAACACCTTATTTCTTGAAAACAATTTCACAAACCTACTCGCTTCACGTTTATTGTGTTTGTATTTTGTACAAACTATAATATTATTAACAGTGGGACAGTTTACATAGCCAATAGCCATATTAGTTATAAGCAGGGCTCGAAAGTTGTAGCAAATGCATATTTTTCTTGGTTCGTCCTAGAACATCCAAAGTAAGATACAAAATAATATGTATCACACTTCTCTGATGTCATACACGAAATTTTATTTTGCTATTTTTTGCATATTTACTGTTTTATTGCTATTTTGCTAATTTAGGATTTATAGTGCTATTTTTAGGCATATTTTCTTAATATACCTACATAATATATATATATTATATACCTACATATTATACAAAATATAGGAAATTATCACATTATGTTGAAAATAATGATTAATTTGATTAGGAAATAGGAAATAAATAGATCTTATAAGTACACTTTTAGAAACATATTTAAGTTATTTAATATATATTTTGTTAAAGGTTTATAATTCAACTAGTCCAGGCAGTCCCTGATGTCTATGAGCCCAACAATTTTATAAAATTGTATAATTACATTTAACTTTTTAAAATAAATTTAATTTTTTCAATTTAAATGCATATTTTTTGAATTTGTGTGCTATTTATAGCGCATATTTTGGAGTTTTTAAGTGCATATTTAAGAGCTAAAAAGTAACAGTTTTAGTGCTACAACTTCCAAGCCCTGGTTATAAGTACCTATATATTAATATAAGTTATGAACAAAAATAAAAAAATATTGTCAATATTAATCCATACATTTTTCTTTAATAATCTAATACATAATAAAATAATAACTATAATCTAAGAATTTTTTTTTAACCGGACGATTCGGACAAACCGTCTAGTAGAAACGCTGGTTGGAAATCAGGGAATGTCTGGCTCATAAAGACATACTGCGCACGAAGGACGACGTGAGGACATTTTGCTGTGGATTGTCGGATCAGGACACCGTGAGGCCACCGAGCCCCGCGAGAGGAGGATGCTCTGGTGCTCGACGGCGACTACTATGGCAAGCAGCGGTGGCACTTGCAGCAGCCCCAGAAAAGGATCGGGATCAGTGAGGATGAGTCTGGAAATCAGCCTTTTCCGGAGGACCACCACCACGGAAATGCTGCCCGCGTCTGTGAAACCGGCCCGAGTATTCGGTCTGGGGGCAGGAAGGTGGTCAGCCGGTGGTCATGCAGATCGAGGTGCGGGCCGTGCGTGCCGGACCCATGGTGTTGGTGACATGAGGAGAAGGAGGAACTTTTGGAGGTGAAGGTGAAGCTGATCAAAGGGTAAGAAGCTTGATGGCGACGGCAGTTCCGAAAAACGCGACACGGCTTCGAGAATTCCGGCGAGCATATCATTTGGAAGCTCAGCAGTCAATCGCAGGGTATGCTGAAATTGTAATTAACAATTTTGACGAATTTTCGACATAATATTCTTATATGGTATATAATATAATAAGTCGTAGCACACGTCTTAGTTCATAATACTTTATGCTTATAACTTACGTTAGAATATAATATGTAGTCATTCAATTTGGTAGTATAATATTATTTGATTTGAAGTTTAGATACGGGTTAGGTTGATCTGGCGCGGCCGGCTTTTTCTATATATGTTATGTGGTCGTTTATTTGCGTGTTTCTCTTGGAATTGCCACATCGCTTCTTACTCTGTTCAGTTACCGTCACTCCGTTAGTGTTCCTCCTCGACTACGACTGTTGTCACCATCTCCTGTTACTCTGGCACGCGCATCTCGACATCTACAGCAGGCTTTCTAGTCCGGTTCGCCCGGCGGCTTGCCACCCAACACCGTCGTCGCTCACGGGCGGGCCGGTTTCGCGGACGTGGACAGCATTTTCATTGCTTAATATTACCGAACTGCCGTTGCCGTCAAGCTACCCTACGTTTGAACGGCGAGTTTCCAAATGATATACTCGCCGGAATTTTTGAAGCCGTGTCGCGCTTTTTGGAACTGCCGTCACTGTCTAGCTTCTTACCCTTTGATTAGTTTCACCATCACTTCCAAAATTTCCCCCTTCTTCTCATGTCACCATCTCCGCGGGTCCGGCATGCACGGCCCGCACCTCGATCTGCAGCCGGAAGCTTTCTAGTCCAAACCACCTGGCCGACCATCTGCCTGCCCTCAGAACGAACACTCGAGCCGGATCACAGACGTGGGCAGCATTTTAGTGGTGGTGGTCCTCCGGCGGTGGCTGATCTCCAAACTCGCCCTCGCTGATCCCGATCCTTTTCTGCAGCTGATTTTCGTGCCACCGATGTACGTCATATTTGTTTTATCCATCTCCGCCGTCGAGCTCGCATCCTCCTCCTCCACCGGCCGTTTGGCCACATATTATGTTGTAGCACACCAGCCCTAAGCCGTCGTCGTGAAACAACGAGAACGTGGTCCGGTCAGCGCAGAGGAGGCCGACCGCGTCCACTCGGGATCGGCCCCGTGGCGTCCAGGTCCGACAGCCTGTCGGTAGTCCTCTCTTTGTCCTCGGTGCATTATGTTTGTTATATATAGGCGCCACTCAGGTCAGGCGCCGCTCCAGTTCCACGGGATGGACATTCCCCGATGATATTCTATATCTAACTCAACCAGCGTTTCTCTCCAATAGTTCGTCCGGTACGATACGTCTTGGTCGGTCGCCTGAGGTTAGTGTAAATATTTAACTTTAAAAACTTTAATATAAATAAACAAATCTCGTCACTATGGTCTTAGATATTATTATTATTTATAACATTATGGCATTATTTAATATATTATTTCGTTTTTAGCATTTAAAACGGAAAAGTTGTTTATTCATTTATAGCCAGATGCCTATATAATTGTGTATGTTTACGATATTAATGTTATACCAAGGTACCTAATAAGTTATAAGCTAATATCTGCAGATAATTAATATGATAGTGAACAACGGATATATAGATTATATACATAAGATCAACTAAGGAGGATGGAATAGTAGATAGTGGCTATGTACTTTCAAAAGTTATACGCATAGCCTATCTCCCCCTTGAATAAATTATTCTCTGAACTCACTAAAATTAATAAATAAAAAATTGAATTTACTAAATTTTTTTTTATTCGTTTCTATGGTGATAAACAAAGCGTTAGAAATAAAAATCCCGTTTTTAGCGTTTTTCCGTAATTTGTAGGTGGTTTTTCCAGTGTCGTTAAATAGTTATTGAGAAAATTAAAGTACCCTTTCTGGTAAATATTTTTTATACAGGATAAAAAAAAAAAATAAATAAATAAATACCAATATAAATCCACTAGCTTCCTCGCTCCGCTCAGAGTCTAAAATAATAAATCGTACATAATGTTCCATAATTTATTATCATGTGTGGAAGTGTTGTAGCAGTCCTGTAATATTTAGACGTGTTTAAAAGGTATAAGCTTTTTTTTGTTTTTGAAGTGTTGAAAAAAGGATTTTAACGGTTTTACATGTGTCTGAGGGAGTATTGTACACAGTACACATTGCACACAATATATACACATATTATACCTAAACGCCATATTGAATGTCGCATTATTTGCACAGGCCCGGGGCAAACAAAAAAGAAAAAAAATGCAAAAAAAAAGTGCGGTGAATAAAAATGAATAAAAGAAGAACGAACAAATATAATACTGTGCCGCGCCGCCTGTCTCTGTTTCGTATGTGTCTCTATCTCTCTTTATTTTTTTTAATTTGACTTCTCTGCGAAGCCTTAATCAAGTTACGCCCGGGATATGGGGTCCAGATTGGATTTGCGATATAGCCGAAGGTCACTTGGGTTTTATACATACCCGGGGGAAATGATGCGGTCGCCTGTGTGATTTCCCGTGGCCACACACTGCTACCGCGGTAGTAGTAGAAGTGTATATATTCATATATATGTATATATATACATATACAACGGTGGCAGTGCGTGCGTAGTAGGTAGGTACGTAATAAGTGGAGTATTATAATATCGGGTTATGAACGGTTCCGTGGATTTTATTAGCTTAGACGGCCCAGAGTATAATAAGCAGATATAGACTGCACGGCTGCTGCCCCGGATATAATAATAATAATAATAATAATAATAATATCATTTATGACGGACCTCGGATGTCATATTATTATACGCGTTTGCTGTTTTCGTCGTAGGCATTACATAGTCGAGGCGATTGTGAACAATATTATAATACTTATTGTTAAACATATTTTATTAAAACGAGCAACATATTTTTTTCAACCCTCGCAGTGAACACTATGAAATAACTCACGTCCATTATTGCACCTACCGTAAATCATATTAAAATATTTTGCTTAGTTTACAGGCACACGATTCGCTATATTTTGTGTTACGCGGGGCTGGCCGAAGCAAAAATAGTGCACTAGGCGAAATCAAATCTTGTCGCCCCCAAAACAATAATGTTATCACTGTTTTGAAAATGTCACGCTCCTACTAAAGTGCAGCCCTAGGAATGGGTCTATGTCGCCTACCCCATGAGATGGGCCTGGTATTATATGCGCTGATGATATAAATATTTTTGTGAATGCGCGAGGACGTGAAGCGGTGTAGGCCGAGTTAAATATTTTGCGCTATATACTGACCTAGACAACAATTACAACTTGCGATCATAACTGCAGTATTATTCTACATTTCATCTCGACACATTATTCAGCGAATAAACACAAACACACATAAGTATAATAATATGTACATATTATAGTTGTATGTATATTTTAATTGTGTAGGTTCGTACAGATTTAGCCGAAACTCCGTACTCGTACTTCGAAGTGGCTAACTGTGAATAAGGCTGTACTTATCACATCAAAATCAGCTTAGATCTAGAAGTGGTCATGTCTTATGGTCGTTGAATAAGGTAGAGGAGGGTACCATGACAACCGAGTCGTGTTCAGACGAGTGCAGTTTCTGCTGCCGTATTCGTTTTACGCGATTGTATATTATATTATTATGATAATTTATATTTATAAAATATTTACAGGGTGATACTCTAAGCACGCTCATCCCCTTTTTTCTTCAATAATACAGTTATGGAAAATCTGATTTTTAAAATGTTTAAATATACCTAATGCGAGTATATAATGACCATATGATATATAAAAATTCTTTTGTGTACCTACCTAACCTTAAGGATTGTCCCGAGGGCTGAGGATCATACTTCTAACTTTCAAACGAGAACAAACTCTTCTACTGTAAATTATTTAGTGGATAATATTTCTGAAAATTATGCGACTGCCAAAATCAAAATTCAAACGAGTAATTTGTGAGTTTGTAATAGCACAAGCAGTTTGTTTCGCCACGCCAAAAATCAAAAATTTGAATAAATTCATTATTATAAACGAACAAATGAGGGGGTGACCGTGCTCGGTGAATCACCCTGTGTGTATATCATATACCTACTATATGATATAGGGCTGTATTATACTATTAGGTGGCTTACGACGAAGCGAGAACGGACGTCGACAAGGACCCAGTGCGGTTGTCGGTCGCGAGTTTAGTCCATAAATTATACGATGCACAAGTATATGATATCTTTGCTCGGCCAAACTACCCTACGCCCGCGCGCCTAATAAATCATCGCGAGGCCGTCTGTCCACCACCACCACCACCGACACACACACGTCACGCGTGCAGATATATTATTATTATTATTATTATTATTATAGATTTACAGAAGTGCCGTTTATGCTCGTGCAGCAGTTGTATATATATATATATATCGTCGTAGTGTTGTTATTAATATTATTAATCTTCTCTCGCACGCGGTGTGCCGCGCATAATAATAATAATAATAATAATAACGACAACGGTCGTAATTAATCGTTTTCTCACGCCGGTTTTGCTCTCGCCAAGAATGTCGCGCTTTTGTGCGTCCCCGACGACGACCGTCTTACAACCGCCGCAGTAATACTACGTCTTACGTACACTGCAACAATCGTATAATGCGTGCGAATTAAACGCGATATGACAATACCGATATAACAATATTATTATATTGTACGTCGTAAGTCGTTACACAATCGTACGCGCGTGTGTCGTATGTGCCGACGACGGTCGACGACCCAACGACGAACGTGTGCAGA
Organism: Acyrthosiphon pisum; assembly: GCF_005508785.2. Taxonomy (NCBI): domain Eukaryota; kingdom Metazoa; phylum Arthropoda; class Insecta; order Hemiptera; family Aphididae; genus Acyrthosiphon; species Acyrthosiphon pisum. The sequence goes on from NC_042496.1 coordinate 37,786,788, forward strand.
AATCATCGCTAAAATTCATCGTGTGAAGACCGTCGCGCGAAACACGTCGAGCTTATACCGTAACCGCGTCTAGGAGGTCTACGAAAGAAACGGACTTAAATGCGTAAATAGCCGACTATATTATACACGAAGTTATGAAATCGCCACTCGTAGGTAGGTATATTGTCTCGATATTTTATGGTTGCAAGAAACTCGTCTTGGAATATTATTACGTAGATACTTATAATAGTGTTTGCCGCCTGCAGTATTAATTAATTATTGTCTATATTATTTATTTTCTTTCGTATTTATTACCTATCTACAAGACTGTTTGAAGCCAACTCTAATAATTGTATTTCCATACTACGATATTATTATGTTTCCAATACTTTCTAAAAAGTACTTCCACGACGTCATACCTACCTTCCTCTTCGGATCGATACATCTAATAGAAGACAGGATAACAGTTTGGATCTTTGATGTATAAAATGTCATCCTCATATACGATAACGACATTAGCGAACGTAGCTGGTAAATGTCCATAGGTATACTCAACGATGAGTTCATCTCGGTTTGGGCTAATAAAAATAAATAATTTAAAAGTATAATGTTACACCGCGATGACACCGGTGCAGGGATCTTTGTTCGAGAGCATAAGCTGCAGGGTGATTCCGGATTTAACGGATTTATAATTTAATGATAATATTATTATGTAGGTAAAGCGGATTTAGCGGAGTCGTATGCGCGCGCAACTAATTACTACACCAATACATCTTGTCTCGTTGTTTGCGAAAACGCATTTAAATCCGCACACAGCTATATATCCATATAGGTACCTATATACCTAACGATATTATATAACAGAACGTTTTCAATTCGATCTGCTGTGGGTTCGACGTAAAACAAACAGTGACGACTTAACGACGTGCACGGTGTATATAGGTAATAATACGATATTGCCGTGCAGGCGGCGGTTCCCATGTTTGAACGATACGTCAAGTTCGAGTATTTATATTATGACGTAGGTATATTATACAAGAGCGCGTGTACGACGCGATTTCCGATTTATAAACAATAATATACTTTGCCGAGTAAATAATAATATATATACGTTCCGTCTGATGGTTTTAAAATAATATTCATGCGGGAATCGCGCTAAAATGAATTTGTCAACACGGCGGCGACGACGTCGTCGTTTTTGCGCGGTAAACGGAGGGTGACTTTGCGGGTCCGGGCGCAGTTATTTGTTTTAGGGGTGCACTGTTTCACCACCGCAGCCACCGCACAACATTCCGTCGGCGTTGCATAGTATACGTAATAATTATAGCGATAAAAATTAATAATACTAATAATAGGTAATGATATTTCGCTATAATTATTTGTGTGTTCGTACAGCGGAGATAATAGCGTTGATATTATTCTACTACGTCTTCTTCCCCTTCAAACTACGAAATGGCCGAATTAAATTTGCACCGAAATTGACCCAACATTTATAGATATATACTTATGACTAATGTTTTTAATTTTGATGAAGGGGATAATTTTTGTATAGTAAGTTTTAGATGAATGTTTGGAAATCTCTTCGCGAATACGTGGAATTCGCAAAGATCCGTATAGTGTGGTTACTTAGGAACCAGTGACTTCCTGTCATGTTTCTTCAATAAGTATTGATTAAATTGATTCGAGTTTTTCAGTAATCGCGTCGATGATTGGGTAGTTGTTAACGGTATGACGAGGTATTCACGCACCGTTTTTTCAAACCGTCCTATATTAACGATGTTATCTTCCATCGTCTTACTGTTGTTTTTTTTTTGCTATGAAAGCATACGTCTCGTGTTGCGCCATTGGCATGCGTAATACTGTTGTCACATCGTCTTCTGCTACTCAATGATGTATTGGCACTCGAATTTCAAAAAAGCCTTTTTAATGTGGTGATACCTATTACGCCGTAAACACATAGGGCTAAGAAAAATCACTGGAATTCCGCTCTGTCAGTCAAATGCATCTCTACTCGCAGAACAGAAATCCCCTCAATCGAGGGAGACGCCAAAAATGCTACCAAAGTAATGTAACAAAAAATCAAAATCCTTTTATCCCGCACACACAAACCTTAGGCATACCAGACCCGGGAGACCCAGTCTATCATTTAAGACCTATACATTACAAATTAAACTAAATCAACAGTCCAAAACCTACGGAAAACATTTCCAACAGAAAGAAAAAGACAAAAAGTCTGATCCAATTAGGCCACAGGCCGTCATCCATATAGCAATAGCAATAAATACGCCGTAACAAATTTTTCACACCGTTCTAACCCCCTGTGGTGAGTATATTGATTTTAACCTTAAAAGACATATCTATATATCTTCTATGGAATTACAATACCTATGGGGTGACAATTATGAAATACATTTGACTCCTCCGAGTTCTACTTTAAATAGTCTATTGAGATTAATAAGTGACAAGCCAAGGTTATTCACTTATACTCAACTAATCTATTATTATATTAAAAATTTAAAGTATCCAAAGTGTCTAATTTATATTTCAAAAATATTCTATTACTATAAACTGTATAAATATAAACATAGGTATATTATGTAAATCTGATTCCAAATTTAATACTAGGAACGAAATTAACATTGATTCAAATACCTACCTATAAAGTGTATAATACCACAGTTGGGCAACAAAGGACAATTAACAAAGGTACGCAGTTATGTAAAAAACTTATAATTTGCTTAAAAATGTTGTTTGTAAATTAAATTTTAATTATAAAACTATCTTATAAATTATATTATTTTTTTTCATTCCGTACAGTATATAATATTATACATTCTTATTATTGTTAGAAATTGTACTTGAATCTCAGTCTTTCGGTACAAACGTTTAGCTTTTGAAAGGGTATAAATATTATTTTATTGATTTCTATACATATTATACATTATGATGATTTATTTAAAATAAATAATATAGTATCTAATAAATCAATAACAATGACAATATAATATGAAAAAACGTAATATTAAAATATTAATATTAATTGTTTAATAAATGTATCAGGTATTTCTGTCAAAAATTAATAAATAACAATTTATAAATAACGGCCGGTTACTACGGATCGGATGTCAAACTTTGTACCAAATGATTACCAGATATGGCGAAATCTCTTAAATAGTTTTTTGTCATTCGAGTTCGTCTAGTCTCGCGATGTTAACGAATGTACCGATGAATTAATCTAATACTCGATAATCAACTACATAGGCCTTCTTTACATTTTAGTGCCACACAATTTTCGGCCACTAGTGCATGTGGTGCAAATTACAAATTTCAAACAAAATAATCCATTCAGTTTTAGTTTTTAGTGTTTTTTTTTTTTTTTAAGGTGTAGGTACCATAGGACAATATCGTCATTAATCACTCACGAACGGTTTAAAATTGTACATCGATGTTTAAATCGCCAAGGTTAATATTTAGGTATCAATTGCTGCGTGTATAATATTACTATATCTAGGATTATTGGACGCGTATTTATTTGCGGGTGGCCATAAATTAAAGGGCCCATGACAGGGTCGTACGCAGAGTTATACGGCAATATATTATTTAATACTCGAGCAATGGATCATCGTCTCGATGGACGAAACCCCTTTTGTGAACAAAGAATTTTTTATAACAATATAATATATTAAAACGAGTTATAATTCATCTGACCAAATTGTTCAATGTGTCTATCACATATAATATTATAATATATATAGCTCCGATTAAAATATTTTCATATTTTCAGATTCCAAAAAAATTGCTGTTAGATGCAATTATATGATATCCCGTCTGTAGTTTTTAAAAAAAATTAATGAGGCTTTTAAAAAAATGCTCAACACATATTATCAACTATTCAATTGTTACCTTCTGAATACCTAAATAATATCAAAAAATGATAGACTGGTAATATTATATAGGTAGGTATGTATACTGTAGATTTATCATTTGTCTTGATTTTGAGATTTTCTATGATCGTGTGTCCGCGAAAACTGGGTAGGTACTATCAGTTTTTGCGGACACACGGTGTACCTATTGAATAATATAATAAATGGGACGTACCTATTTACACAATTTTAAAAATCCTAAAATAAACACTTTAAATAATTCATATTCATCACCTCAATCTGTGTAATTATTAAGGTTGTTTTTTTACGTTAGACTTAGAGTGGAATATTAGGTACGCATGAATAACATGCAACCTAAATTTAACAAATCGCATGCGATACCTACTTACGCAGCATAAATTATGTTTTGTGTAATTCTTATCGAATCGTTATGGTGAATATATAAATTGATTTTTTTATTGGAGTAATGCCAGGACATTTCATGGAACTCATGTACTGATATACATATATGATAGATATAATATGTAAATATTATATGGGTAGGTACATGAAAGTCTCAATTGTATATAAAAACAATTACTTTGGTTTGTACCTTTGATATTGAAAATAAAAAGTATTTAAATGTAAATTAAAAAATGCAAGTTTATGTGATCGTAAAAATTCCGTTTTATTAATAGACGACTTGCGTTGGTTTATTTATAATTAAAAGGTCTGCTGATAAGACTCAGTGGATTGTGAAAAATTCCTAACGTTGTTAGTCAGTCGGTAGGTAACCCACTCGAACGGGCATTTTATTAGCATCGCGTTCCAGTGGCTCCCTTCACCCGACAACATTTTTATGTTTTAGGGGGCAGGTAAAATTCAAACAAAAAAATGTATAAAAATAATAAACAATTGTAATAGTTACACACTCGCAGAAGGATATGCATGATAATATTTGGTACATCCGTTTGAGGTGAGCATTTTTTTCTATATAAGGTAATATTTTATTGTGTGTATTATAATAATAATATGCCGTCTAATGACGGACGAACGTGTTTGTTTTTCACCACCATCGTCCTTTAATACAATAATTATATTTTATAACAATCGAGGAAAAAAAATGCTTTCTTTTCGTGCAGATAATCACAGAACTTATTATAATTTATTCTTATCAATTTAGGTGCAAAATGAATGGAGTCTGTTATTATACATCTCAATCAAGACGGCGGTCACTTCTGGCGGAAAACGGAAGTTTCTTTACACCAAAACAATTTAGTTTTTATCAGCAGTATAATATCGTAACGGTTAACGTTTTGAAGCGTAACTAATTCGTATTGAGAAATTTGAAAAACACAATATGTCTGGAAAAAGTATTGTGTTTTTCTTTTACCGCAACAAAGAATATGCGATAATGCCATAGACATTATGAGATGTTTTGTCTCATAACTCGTTGTATACTATCTTAAAATATTATAATATTATCTACATCGAGAACTTGCCGAACTTGAAATATTTTTTAAGTTTTCAGAGATAACTTTTGTTTAAAAAGTATTATTGTGGTGTAGTAAGTTGTAATCATCTTTAATATAAATATTAAATTCTATAGTAGCCAACATAATATGTTTTTATCATCATTGTCGATTTTTGTCACTATACAATATTGCATGGCATATTAGAAATAGTTCAACGATAACTACTATTATACATTTATCATTTCATATATTATTATATGTTATGATCGAATCGCTATTGATAGTTTAATAGATCTCAGGGTGGCGCCATCACGGTTATTCTTGGAGTCTCGAAATGTTTAACTACGTCACGAGTCACGAAAACGCGGTAAACGATTGCTGTTTATGATATGATTATAATACGTTGTCGCGAGTATAATATAATTTATTACGTAATGTTATATTATTAGGTAGCGTGCAGTGTACCTACTATGACAATAATAAAATTGTACATTTCAGTGTCGACTGCGCTGCAGGTCGAATGCAGGCGCCGCGTGTGAATAAGGACTGCTCCGCGACGAGACACGGCCGTGCGAGTATACAAATCGACGACAAATAAAATCGTTTACCGAAAACACAATATTTTGTATGGCGTACAATGCACATCTACCTACACAATAATAATAATAATATAATACCTACACGGCCAAAAGAATATCATATCCGACGTCCTCCTCTCCGCTCATCGTCCTATCGCGCACGCGCGTATATAGTACCTACTGCAGCAGTAGCATAATATTATTATTATAATATGTTATTTTATCGAACGGGAGCGCAAATCTTGAATATAATATCTATATTATACGACAATACGCGAGATCCTTTTCGACTGTGTCCGTCGAAACTCGCATTATATTATTGTCGTGTCCGTTGGGCAATCCGCGAGACCGAAAGTATAATAAAAAAAAAAAGGAATCCCGCCAGGCGTTAAGAATAAGATCAGTGAGTGTGAAGAATTCGTGTGTTTAGCGTGCGTGTGTTAGAAGGGTAAAAAACAGGTTTGCAATTGTATAAAAAATAATAATATGTACAATGATGTGATATTGTGACGTGCTGCTGTTGCCGCTATCCCCATACGAACGGACGTCCGTTTGTTTATGCACGTCATATTATAGGTACCTTTAGCCTGGTGGAGGGTACGTCACGAGGTATTATCATATTATAATGATTTTGGCTTTTGAAATAAATCAAATCCACGATGATCGTATCACGGCGGTAATCGTTTACCGAAACAAGAAAAATTGTCCAGCCGTTTGGAATCACACTTTGCCGCCGATTGAACAATATACTAACAAACACTTTAAATTCGCAAACGGATCAAATGACTACGCAGCATTAGGGAGGAATTCTTTTTAAAGAGGAGTCGAATATTATTTACATGTATTTAAAACATTTTATTTTCCCTCAAACCCCAACGCTATACCAACGTGTAACTATAACTATTGGACGCATTAAAATATATATTTTTAATTCTAACGGTTAGCGTTCTATGTTTATATACCTAATATTATAATATAAGAAATACATTTAATTAAGGTAATTCTGTATACTTTGTATAGTTTGAACAGAACCTATAATAATTTTATCAGCTAACAAACAATTTTTTTGTTTGAATTTTCTTACTTTGATTCTCGGCAAATTGTATGTTGCATTTGATCAGCATTTTGGTTAAATATATTATATACATTATACGTTTATCAGCTTTGGTAAAAAAATATTCCGGCTTAGCCCCCCCTAACACAGATGACGTGATATAATTTATTATTATCAAACAAACTTTTCTTAGCTATATACTGAGTGTACGTATGTAAGTATCACATTATACATCGGTTGGTAGGATGGTCTAGTATTTTATTTTGTCATATTGGCCGCAATTAAATAGGTAACATTATGTTAAAATATATTGTATTCGAATGTATCCGAAGCTTTCTGTTATTGTCAGACACCGAACCACGTGCAAATAGTTCGTGTGTGTTTGCGTGTTTAATCAATGTCGTTTAAACAGCTGTATTGTTGATTTAATTAAAACTCAACAATAACAACGTGACACCGTCAGGACTTATAAAAAATACACAGTTGTTATATAATTATTATATACATATATATACATATATACACCAAACTACACTGGTCTATCAATATTCATGGGCGTTACAAACGTTTCCGCCGTGTGACAACACCTCTTATAATATATTATACACGAAACGTAATAACGTAATATATAATTTTATAATAATATTATGTAGCTGAGTAGTGTGTGTATGTATATATTTAAATGCATAGGAACAACACGTCAAGATCCGTTAAACCCTCTTTGCCTAGTAAATCGCCGAATTGAGAGAAATTCGAATTCGATTGTACGCATACTATGTCGAAAAGGGCATTAGTGCATAGTAGTATAAGCCTTTGAAGACGATTAGGGGATTTTATGATGCTTCGATATTTTGGCGAGACGTTTATATAATATCGCTTTTCAAATTTCTATTGTCGTGACGCAATTATATATTATCTATATTATATTATTTAAAATTAATGCTCGTCTGTCTGTCTGTGTGTGTGTGTGTGTCCTTTACGCATTCCTAAATGGCTGGACCAATGTTGATGAAATTCGGTACAGAGATATATAATTAGACCTCTGGGCAGAAGATAGGTTAGGTAGTTTAAAAAGGAAGAGGACCGACCCCGGGAGGTGCTCAAACATGGATTTTGAGGAATTTTTGTTTATAAATGGTTGCCATGGGTTTTAAAGCTATTATAATATAATAATTACTAAACATTAAAATAAATAACATATTATTCATATATAGAGTTTGCATTTTTAATGGGCAACTAAGTGCACGGGATCAGCTATAATATAATATTATTTATTATATACCATGGATATTATGCACTCGAAAGGTTAGCGTACAATATAATATATTATAATATTATCGAGTGTCCGATTTTTATATTATTGGTTCAATTTAGACTTGGTAGTCTATTGCGCATAATATAATATATTAATACACAACAACGTGCGCAATACGACCCATTGGACGTTACTCAATTGATGACTATTATTCGTATAATATATGAGCAACAATTAAACTCGGACACGATTACAAACGTGAAATCGTCCGCATGTGCAGTGTACCGGCAAATTGTAAAGATCTTCGACGCGCGACGGTCGTAATTATTTATTGTATTATATCATAATACTACACTACAATATAATAATTTTATGTTACAGAGACAAGACGCGATCTGTGTGTGTATAATAATATTATGTACGTGTACAAACTGTTGTTCGTATTTTTTTTTGAAGTGAAACGTTATATAATATTATTATATTGTTCGTGCCCTACGATTTTTTTCTGTATAATATTATACGGATTATTTGGACTTCCGTCGCGTAAAACTCGATTTCGTTTGACCGTCGTCGACAACTATTCTATAGGCACACCTTTAGTACGCGAGATTTCTCACTTGATCATTTTTTTTCGCGCGATTATTTGTCAAAACTGCTAAAATGTCGTAGCTGGATTGCGGCGATTCTTCCCATACAGAGTAAATACTCACATCGTGCCACAGTCGTTGTTCGGTTGTTATTCATTAATTGAACGCGAGGGGCTCGGACAATAGTCTTACATAATATGACATTCAATATAATATCGTATACATATACGTCAGCCACGTAATTAATTATTGTTGTAACGACGCTGCAGATACATCGTAAAGAATATAATAATAATAATAATATCCTATTGTAGTTATAAAAACGGCCGCGACGGTTGCGAAGACGTCGTCGGCTATATTATATTTAATATTATTATCGCATTCGCATCGAAATCGCTCCGACCACCGATCGGCCGCAATCGATCGATGTCAACAAGTTCGATTAAAAAAACAATAACAATTGAGCGCTTTTTGTCGTCAACAACAGACTCTAGACTTTTGCGGTGCGGAGTATATATAGGTATGTTGCGTAAGTTTGTACGTCGTCGTACACCAGCGACCACCGACCGAATAAAATCACCGTCGACCCTATAATCTCTTCTTGTAGCAGGATGCAACGGACCAAACGTCCAAACCCTGATGATAAACTGGTCCGAAAACGAGTGCGACCGGTTCGCGGATCGGTCACGGAAAACGGATTTATTAAAATCGAAGCGCATATTATATGCCTTTGTACATATTATTATTATTATGTATCACCCGCGGTGTACAATTGAGTAGAATATATAAGTTTATTATATCATGTACAATAATATCTGCGTATAGCGGTTATCCCGGTCGGGAATATATACTGGTTGTTGGAGCCTGGACCCTGGGAAATGGTGCTGCAGTAATCGGAACGGGACGGGGCAGCGGGGAGAGAGATGTATAAAAATGTAATAATGATAATGTGTTTTATTATTTATGTATAATAGGACGTATTACTATATTATCGCGGTGGCCGTCATTTGAATAAAATCCAATCGATACAATATGCGAAAATATCCGTCGGCCGGACGACCACCGACCCGCCGCGGAGGAGCTGCAGCACAAAGCGACACAACAAAACGGTCAGTGTCTTATTATTACCATCACTACTACTATTATATATATATATATAATAATAATAATAATATGTATATTGTGCGCCGGACGACGGGGAAAACAGCCAAGGTACACCATATTATTATAATGCTCGCGTACATACGATCGCGGGGCTGGACGACGAGGAGAGAGACCGTTGTCCATTGTATATGATTTATTTACGTCCCGGCGGCGGCGGCCTCCCATTGTCCCACGGTCAGTCCGAGTGTGTGTGTGTGTGTGTGTGTGTTCGTCGTGTATTATAGGTCTGCTGTGTACCCGCTTGGTTTACTTGCCACTGCAATATATGCGCACATCCGAAGAAAATTTTGCATAAGGGGTGCACACACCGTTTTTAAAAACTAAAAATGTGTTTAATGGACATTACTATACACCTAGGAGAGCGCATAATAAATATATATTATTCGTCCCCAAAAATCCGTCAGCGGCGGCCACGGTATGTATATAGGTATTAGGAAATATACGCATTATATTATTATGCACATAGTATACCTACGTATTATAGAGGAGGTATCCGTTCCGGTTTACCGAAAACGGCCGCGGCGATATTATACCCCTGGGCGGGAGGCGCTCGCGGGACACGATGAATTCCGGTTTTCGAAAAATAAAAACCGCCGCCGTTCGAGTATAATACAAAATGTGTCATATCGACGTTTTATATTAGCAATGAAATATATGCGCATTTATATTGTACGCACGACGACACCAATATATACGTGGGAACTTTTGTGTGTATATATTTCGATCAGGTCTCCGTCGATATGGGGTATAAAATTATATAATATTATAATATCTATGGATACGATTATATTATTACTATTATTCAAATAGTCGATAGCATGGTATAGGTTAGTCAATCGTTATAATGTCTTATGACCGGTCGTAATTTTATCTGGTCAGGATTTAGTTTTCATCCACAGCGGTATAAACTTATAGGTACGTGTAAACTGCGACCCGATGAGAAAATCGAAATGGATGTGGATTTTCGGATCGATGAAGTCGATTATTACACGACGCATTCATCAACCGTGCGTATTACCGTGACGTGTAAGTAAACGTCAACATCAGATACAGTATTATTATTATAAAAACTTCATTTGATATGAATACCTGCAACCGTAAACTGTGCCTGTTTAAAATGCTCCGAGGTTTTGCGCAAAAAGGAAAGGTTTATCCAGCGACGGTGGTGCGCGGGGAGCAAAAATGAATTGTAGGTAGGTACTATAGGTATATCTCAATAATGAGACATATGAGTTAATGGGTGATTTTGCACTTGCAAAATTATTTTTGAAATGTGTCAAGGCATATTTCATATCATGAAATTCCATTCGGTTCTATGACCAAAATAAAAAAAAGACTTCAACACATTATTTAAAGCGCCAAGTAACATTTTGATATTGTAATCGATACGCGCATCACATATAATGCTATTCATGACACTATGTGTTACGTATAAGTAAAATTAATGTATGCTTAACTCGTGTTACACTATTTGATTAATCAACTCCCTTTTCACGAGCATCCGAAAAACAATGCGTAAGCTTTGTACGCTAACAACGATGAAAATAATTGTCTCGACAACGAATATCAGAATATTATTTAGTTGTAAATTTATAATATTATTTGGTAGTTTTCAGTATTTTGCTATATTCAATGCGAAATAAACAAAATTTATAAATTTATAAATTAAATTCAGGGATTGCAAACGTTATAATATAACGTTTTAATCGACAAAAAAAACGAGTGAAATTTGAAAACGTAATTGTAACGGAAAGCGATAATCACAAATAATAACAAAATATATTATATAACATTCAACAAAAAATATCACAAAATGTTATTTATAGAATTTCATTGAACACTAAATAAAGATAATCGCAAACATGTATGTGTAACGTTTTAATTGTAAATAACATAAAACAGATTTTTTTTCAATTCCAAGCCCTGAAATTAATATAATATAATATTATTCTATATTCTTATAGCTATCTATATGGGTAATGGATATATATATATTATATTTATATACCATAACTATATATCTAGATAGGATCCAGATTTTTATAAGAAAATCGAAATATGATGTAATAGGCTCTAAAAAACTTGCTCTGCTCAGTGGTTGTTAGGCCTGCAGAAAAGGGTTTTTTTCATATATTATATAGTCATCGAATGTTTCGGACACAAACACACAATAATGTAGTATGTATATTGTACATATTATATATTATAATATAGGTGTAGTACGTTTATAATTTGATGGTTTTAAAACGGCTTTAGATCCACAGATACTTGTATTTTTGCTGGTAAATAAAATAACTCAAGATTTCAGTAGATATATCGGTACGAATATAAGAGAGTATCCGTTGATTTAAAACCGCTTTGACGTCGTCATAATATAAACGTACTTACCTATAGTCGTAGTGAGGCGAGGTTAGGGAATTGTTCCTAATTTAATTAAAACCCTATTTTTTTCTTTTATCATAATAATATATTATTACAGTTAAGGTGATAAGTGAATACGATGAATATTAATACAGGTAATATTTTAATTTATTATCGTGTTCGGGTACTGATGTAATGACCACCGCGTGATCGTGCTCTAATAACATTATATAGCATAAATTATACTATTATATTTTTACCGTACTGCAGCCATATAAGAATTTCGTATGTTATTGTAAAGGACGACGTCTGCAGTCCGCGTACATGACGTCATACAGACATCGTAATAAATTACTATTATAACATAATATACAGCACACTCGCTTATAATAATAATAATAATAATAATATGTATAATAATAATATTACGTGCATTGCGTTTTATATAATATTATAATGATGATAATATTGTCAACGTCCGCTGCAAGCGGATAGGAAGTCATCACTTTTAACCGCGACCGCGCAAAACAGATTCATATCTCCCGCTCGGTCGCTGCCCACAATAACAGTAATAAATAATAATATCGTGTAGTTATATATATAATACTACACGATACAGTTGTATTGTACGCGTGTATACACCTATAATACGCGTATAATATATTATATTATTATAATGTGAATGGTAACCCGCAGGTGGTTTCGGTATACGCGTTTCCCCTGTTTAATTACAAACGTCAATCGTCATCGCCGCACGCATTAAACCTACATAACATATTACGTCGTGTATGGGTATTATATTATACATTTTACGTGTAAACGTGAGAATTAATCGAATCACCTGCATCGGATTAACCGATGTGAAATTTAACAACCGTTGTCACATATTTTTTTTCCATCGTATTTTGTCAAAATCTGCCACTTAATTATTTAAAACGGTTTTGTATTTCCTCCGTGAAACGAGCACAAACATTTTTCAAAATTAAAACCGTGTACATAATATTGTATTGTATTATTGACATAGCGTAAGTAATAACATGTAATATGCAGGTGTACTGTATGTGTGGTGATTTTATTCGTTCAAACATAATGTTATATATTATTTATCTTTTCAGAAATACATATTATTAATATTATAATATATATATTATTATGCTTTATAATATACCTATATAGTCTACGGCTATACGCCTATACCTATTGTAGATAATCTATACATTTCTATTTGTTCGCCCGGCAATGAGCGTAGAGTACGCTTTTATTCTTCGACATAAAGTATAATATTTCGAATTTACAGTTCACAACGACTTAGGAGATATAAGCCGTGACCACTAATGTTTAGTATATACATATTCTGATATTCATAGGTATATTATGTATAGGTATATATTTTTTAAAATTATATTATATGATAATAATATGTTTCATTAGAAAAACTGTTAAAATTGTTTAATATAAATTGATAATAGTGAACTCGTATGCTTTATTTTATATTTCACTCATGAAACAGAGATCATGTTGGACAATTATAGGTGCGTATGTATAGTTATGAGTTTATTTACTTATGATATAGGTAGGTAGGCACCTACTCGTATACACGCTCAGTCAGCCGAGAGAATATGAGTGCGCAGAATCAAAAACTGGTCTTTTTTCATCATAACAGCAGTTGTTGTTCAACCCTATGATTACGAATTACGATCTACACCGCTCCGGGACAGGCATCCTTATTGTTGAAGCGAATGATGCGCATACCGGACATCATCTCTCTTAGATAGCTTAGGCCTTAGCTGATATAATATTATAATCATCGACGACAAGACATTTACCACTGGGAACTTATTTGGATGTTTTCTTATAACGAGTGATAGAAAACTGTGATTCTAATGTAATTAAATGTCGATAATCCGTTAGAATTCAACATTTAAATGTACACAATATAATAGGAACCTTCCTAAACATTGTGGTGAAAAATATGAAATTAAATTTCTGGTTGGCTAGTTGAACGATTAAATAAATTCTTTTCAGTCTTTGGTGCACCACATTTTTTAATAAGGATATTTTTACCGATTACGAGCGTATCGCTCCTGCTACCTTCCATAGCTATTTTGTCCTTGCACGTGCACGTAATATGTATACCTTAACTCTTAAATAATTATAACATACTATTTGAATATTATATGACACAATCATTTGGGAGTGTAAGAGGTATAGGTAACCTGCTATAGTGTATATACCTATTAATATACATAAAATGATAATAATTATTATTATTATTATTACGAAATGGCTGCGCCACGGTGTTGCGGTCGGTGACAAAGTCGGATCGTCGACGTATCAATTAGCGAATTAAATTTACCGCAACACTAGTGACGGGGGTGGTCGTGTAGCGGTCGGAAGAGGGAAGACGTACCGCGCTTGTTAATTAATATTACACGGGATGCACACAGAGATTTCTAGCGTGTGCGTGTACATAAAAGCGACGGTTGTCATTAGTACGGTTAAGGACGGCGGCGACGACGACGATGAGAGACGAGGGTCCAAAATAGCGAGGGATCACGATTAAACACACACACTCACACCCACACTCACACACGCACCCACACATGTAATATATGATGTCGCGCGTGTATATATATATATAATATATAATATCATTTCACCGAAACTCAATCCCGTTCAAAGTGAACGTCGTCGTCGTGCGCGCGCCTTTAATTAAGAAAAGTTTGCCGCAGTTACGCCACTGCCACCACCACCACCACGGGCCGGAATAGAATAGAACACGCGATATTAATATTATTATTTTGAATCCGATTATTATTTGTATTATGTTATCATAATGTACAATATAATAATACATGAATAATCACTACACACGATACTGTAATATTATAATAATAAGTCACATTGTATCGTCGTTATTAATATTATTTTTTTCCACGTGCGTTTATGTTAATGCCGAGCGGGACTAACCCTCGAGCCACCGCGGCGGTGTTACGATGCAGACGTAGTTGTTGCACTTCAGCAGAGAGTCGTCTGTTGCAGTCAGTGGTTGCCGAGGAAGCCTTCGAACTCCTGTCGTGGACGTGCGCCCGTTACAAGGATTCGCGTTGAAAGGCAGACGCCCTTGCCTCGTACCCAAATATCGCAAAACATTTTAATAATGTAACGTGTTCGATATAGGTATAATATAATACAATATTATAATAAATTGTACAATATTTTATTGTGTTAGTGCAATGCAGTGACGTATTTAGGTTTTTGTCATGGGGGGGGGGGGGGGTATTATTTTATCCAGTAGCCCCGTTTTTAAAGCTAGAAGCCTTAAGTTAGGACACCGAAAAATTTTGCATATTTTATTTACAGCTTAAAGGAGGATGGATCCCCTTGACACCCCCTCCCCCCACTGGTGCAATTTATATTATCATTATAATTGTTGACGATTAATCGAGTCCATACTGCAGCAACGATACTATACTGCATACTATACTATACTGTATATTGTGCGTGAGTCGTTTTTCTAGTCGTTCTTATAAAATTCCATAGTATTATTATATAGATAGGATTCCACTAGGAATACTTATACTAGTGGCGTAATTGAGAGAGGAGATGGGTGAATATTATCCCCTCATATTGGGAGTTGGAGCTTTGTATTATTTTTTTTTTTTTTTAATTGCGTCTAATGCATCTGTTATAGTGTTATGGTGTTATAGTATAACTATTGCCAAATCGGAATTAAATAAAAATTAAAAATAAATATAAGTAACCTATTACACAATTTAGTAATTCATTTAAGTTATTTAATGTGAGCCTCATTAGCTCTAATGTAAGCCTTATCGGCTCCAGGTAATTTATTATATTAATACGTGCAATCTGGAACCCTACTAAACTGCAATTTGTTGCAAGAGGTATAGAAAAAATATTTCACAGTATAGTATCTAAGATCTATCTCAGTTTATGGTATCAATGTAGGGTATATATGCTAATAACAGTTAGGTATCTGTCATCAGATTTGGTAACAGTATATTATACGCGTTGATTTTTTTTTTTTTGTATTCTTTTATCGTTCACAACAAAAATAAATATATTCAATAATGTATTATATTTTATAAATGTCGTTGTATTCGCACAATCGTAAATACCACACAAAGATAAATTCGTTGAATACTCATAATTATTGTTTTCATCAAGCAAAATTGGATATATACCTATTGGTGAAGTTCTCAATTGATCTCGCTAACTGCAAATTATGCAGTTTTTATCTCTGTTATTGGCGGCGGCAGCGTTTCATGTCCTGGGCGGGCGCGTCGAAGGAGAATAACAGAGTGCGAAGATTTGACGCGAACGTTTGTGTTATATTTAATATATCATTTAAGGTACAAAGTTCGGCGATCATCGGCCCGTGGCACCGCGATTTCAATAACTCAAACTGCGTTTACCGCGATGTTATATACCAAAGTTATACACACCTCCTTTTGGCCTTTCCCGGCGAAACAACCGTTCAGCGGGTCGAGGAGCGGGGCCGCAGGGGGTTGTACATAGCTGCAGAGTCACGTCGCGCAGGTGCCCTCCCTATTTATTATAATATATTATATTATAAACAATCGTTGGGCGATCGTATGGGGATGATGACCGCCGCCGCCGACCCTTTGCATTACGACGACGACGACCGAACAAAATGCACGTCGTACATATAATAATAATAATAATAATAATATAATGGGCGCTGGGCGGTATGCGCGTGATATCATGTACCTATTATATACATAGGGACCTATATTTATACGTGTACCGCACACACTATACCGTGATATGATAAATAGTGCGGCGCGCGTACTCGGCGTATAGCGAAGGGACTATATATAGTGGCTATAGAGGAGATGCGGCCTTGGGGTTATTTCCATAAATCCACTGGTCACCCGGCGGCACCGCGTCTCGCATAACTTATGCGCACGTCGTATAGCAAACACACGCACGCAGAGGGGTCAAGAGAGGAAGACCTCTCCTGCACGGGTCCTGCTGCAATGACGACGACGACGACGACGACGACGACGGTTTCTTTTGTATATATAACGACGATAGGCGTGTGTGCACATTATATGTATAGTAAAATATCTTATACATGCGTATACGGTCGCGTATTACAGGGATCAGGGTGTGTGCGGTGCACCTTTATATATATATATATATAATATATACGAGAGGTTTTTAACCGATATAATATATTATGTTTTATCCCACAGTAGCCCCACGTTTGACCGTCTCACATATTTTACATATATATATATAATATATATATATATATATAGTGCTGCAGGACGTGCTACTGCCGAGCGGTGTCCTTTGGCCGCGCCGATCGCGTGTGCGTGAATAATAATAGTATAATAGTAGTAGGTACGTTCATCATGTCGAGGGGTATTTCGTTTTCTGCAAACGTGAAATATTTCGGATTTAAAAAAAACTATATACTCTATGCAATGGATCACTCCGCTCAGTAATGATTTGATGTATCCGTTTTAGATAATATCATATAATATGCTTATCCGATTTACTTGTTGTACAACGCAATACGTAAATACAAATTGTAAATATATTAAATTTTGTTTTCAATAAAAATAGATATTATATCATGTTATATTGTATTAATGGTAAAATTATGACGATGGTAATATGCGATTTATCTATTTAGTCATATACAGGTACCTACCTATATTTGACGAGTGCCGACTGTATAGGTATAATATGTGTATCGTGTATTATTGGTGAACTATTAACACTCAATACGGTTTATGCGAATACCGATAAAACTATTTATGACCTATTTTCAATTTTAAATACAAATAATATGCTTATCACAATTTTTATTAATAATACTATTATTTAAAAAAATTCAACAGTTTATAAATTAAACTAAAGCAAAAAAAAAAGTATTATGCATCAAAACGATCAAAGCCATATAATATTGATTTCATTTTCGGTCAATTAAGTAAAATAGGCTTTGCTCTGCTAGAACAGATGTTTTTCGGAACGGCTCCAAACCCCCGGTTTTAATACAATAATAATGCCAATTAATACCTAATTATTCTATTGTTTCGTGCGAGTAAAATTATATTTTTATTATTTTCATTTTTTAAATGTATTTTCAAAATATGCATATACAAGCGCATTACGAATAAGGGCCGTGTAAAAAGGCATATTCTCGAGTTGAAAAATAAAAATAACAAAATTGAAATAAAATAAAATCCCGTGACAAGTGTCTACAACGAAAACGGTGTGCTTCCGGTCCCCACGCGCGCGCTGCGGTAAAACACTCGAAATCCCATGTACTCCAAAACGTATATAATTTCACCGTCCCCCGAAAAGGTTTCCTGCTGCAACCCTTCGGGATGCTAAATACTCGAAACACTCGGACAGTTATGATTTACATCCTTTTTGGCTTTTCCCACCCCGTTATCTTCACGCTAAACCGGCGGCCCCTTAGGGGTATGTTTTCGTTATATACACGTGAGAGTAAAATTGATAAATATATATACCCCAAACGTGAAGTTTACATCTGTGCGCAAACAATCGTAATAATTATATACACCGTGGCAGAGCAATCGTATTGAAAAATCGGTGATATTGCAGGCATGAAGAAAATATTATATTATTGCATATTATATGCAACTTCATATTATAATAAGATAATAAAAAACAACTGTAATTTAATTATTGTACCACGTAATCATACTAGTTTTGGTACACAGAGTCCAACAATTAAAGATATTATTCTTTTACTTCGTATAAATATTATAACATTAATTTAACTAATCTGTTTTATTGTAAAAAACATATTAACACTATTTTATCCCCGTCTTAGATGTATATTACTGTGTTAATTATTATCGTTTAAGTACTCTAAATGTATGAAATTGTCTTTAATTACACATAACATGAACCCAGCTTATCCGTTTACTAGCATACCTATGCTTATCCGTTTACTAGCATACCTATGCTTATTATTGGATGAGCTTGCACACCTGTTATCAATGTTCTGTTTTTAAACTTTTATTTTGTTTATTTGCTAAATATATTATACATATTTATTATTATTATATTATTAATATTCAGACACGACTGTACAAGCAAAACAACCGCACCATTCGAATCCCTATAAAAACATTGTTTATAGAGGTAGGTATCGTTGATGTCGATACAACTGTTGCGTGCGATTTAAACATTTAATTATATTCCGTGCATAGGTACCTAAACATGATAATACTATTGTTGTAAACTCCGTCGAAAACACTAAACCATCGATGAAATCGGGACATTGGGATCCGTAATTTGTATTATTATATTTTCGTTCGTCGATCCATCGTGTTTGCGTCACCTGAAAATGTTCTTAATATTTCTTTTGAGACTTACTATTTTTTATGTTTGTGCATTAGTTTTTTTCGCGTGTTTATAGTATTCAGTGTATACCTATATATATAACCTATATGTAAAAGTAGTTGTACAGGTGAAACAGTATAATCGTGGTAACAATATCAAATCAAGCGTTTTAAACTACTATAGTTGCTGTATTATTAAAACTATATTATTATAATTGATAAGTGCGTAATAATATAGCAGTAAAAATGGGGTTAATTCGATCGTGTTACGCTCGTTATTGTTCTTAATTTTAGTTGCAATTTAAAACGTATAACCTCTCGAGTTACACGAAAGGTTTTTCGAAGATTTACGCGCAAAACCCGCGATTATTACTATTATAATTTCTGTGGTCATCATCGTTTTCGTTATTCCTATGTATTCACAATGCCATTATAATATTACTATACATTATACGGATTTTACGACATATTATTATGTCTTCCCCGCTGCAGAGTCTTATGCGTTAAAAATAACTTAATATATTAAGTCATAATGCATTAGCATTTCTATACCATAATAATATTTCAGTGTTTAGACATGTATTTTCTGGAAAGCTGGCTGGGTAGCTCATCTGTGATGGAAATTTTCAGGACCCTAATATAATAATATATACTTATAAGGCGATTCACCAGGCATAGGTATACTTACGCCAATATTTTCGTTTGATAATGAATTTATTCAAACTCTGATTTTTAAATTTTTAAATAGGTAATACCCACTTTAAGAGTTAGGGACCATATTTTCAAATTCGAAAGATCTTGTTTACGTTCTACTTACTCATTTTTAACTGTAAATTATTTAGTGAATAATTGTTAAAAAAAATGTTGATACCTAATTCAAAATTCAAACAAGTAGTTTGTCAATTATTAAAATGTTTATGCTTGTTTATGCTAACTAGGTATAATAATCCATAAGAATGGTTTTACAAAAATATAAGCTAGATGTAAACATAATATTGGATATTTTAATCCTATATTTATAATACTTGGACCATTTTTACGAATATAAAAAATATGTTCATGGGAGTAATATTAATTATTAACATTTTTAAATCAAAATATAGTTCCTTAATTTTCTAATCCCATTATCGACTTGTTATCCTAAGTACCTACACAAAGTTAAATAATTCATGATCACTACTCCTTCGAGTTTTGAGTGATACGTCCTAATTTTTAGAAAATACAATAATTACAATAATTTGAATATTATATATCCGGTGTCTCACGAGAATGTCGGCACAAGAATGTATAATAATATCGTCAAACAGTTTTATTTATAGAGAATGTGACAAAATCACATTTATTGTTATTTTAAGTCAACTTTAGATTATAAGACAATTTTTGAAACTTTATTCACTTCAGCAATATTGCTTTACATTTAGCGTTAATCCAAGTTTCACTTGCAAAAAGTAGGCACGTTTGTCTTCTACGTAACGATTTGACCATCAATACTCATATTGCAGATATCGTCCATTTATATATATAGAATGAAGAACACTGGTCCGAGCACACTATCTCAGGGTACCCCACGGCTAAATCTTGACCAACCTTTCGACTTTGTTTATGCGTGGTCAATACATTTGAAAATTATTTCGTACAATATTAATAATATATGTAATGGGTATTAATGGTACCAATGATATTATTATGGCGCGTAGTCGTTAAACATATAGGAATGCGTAAGTTAAATATTTTGCGTAAAATCTAAAAATCACAAAAAATATTAATATTTACTTGAAGAATATTCATAATTTTTAACGTGTGCTGCGTTTTACTGTCTCAATGTGTGAATTATTGAATCAAGTACGATGGCGTAATGTGCTGTAGCTTACGGTCGATAAAAATCTCTATATTTAGTTGTATACATTGAGTTATCCTGCTGGAAAAAATATTGTTCTTTTTCTGATAGTCGCTAAACATTACGGCAACGTGTAAGTTAAACATTTTGCGTAAAATCTAAAAATCACAAAAACGTTAATATGTACTTGAAGAATATTTATAATTTTTTAATGTGTGCTATGTGAATTATTAAATCAAGTCGATAATACGCGATATGCGACGTGGTTCTGCGCTGTAGCTTACGGTCGACATAAATCTCTATAATATTATAGTGTATATGTGTTGAGTTATTTTGCTGGAAAAATATTGTTCTTTTTATATACAATGCCCGCCACTCGGGCGCTAAAAAATATGGGTAAATAGGGGAGATTCCTCCCCATACCTATACTACCCAGGATAATAATATGCATGTGTATAAAATATATACATGTATATATTGTATTGCATTGTTTATACGCGTTCTTGACGCGACGTGGCGTACTAACCCGCAATTACTAATATTTTGCATAAAATCTAAAAATCACAAAACATATTAATATATTATGTACTTGAAGAATATTTATAATTTTTAACGTGTTTTGCTGTCTTAATGTGTGATTTAAGTGCGATTGCGCGTAATATGCGATATGCGACGTGGTTCTGCGCTGCGGCTTACGGTCGATAAAAATCTCTATAATATTATATAGTGTATATGTATTGAGTTATCTTGCTGGAAAAATATTGTTCTTTTTACATACAATGCCCGTCACTCGGGCGCTAAAAAATATGGGTAAATAGGGGAGATTTCTCCCTATACTACCCAGGATAATAATATGCATTTATATAAAATATATATATGTGTGTATATTGTATTGTATATATACGCGTTCTTGACGCGACGCGGCGTACTAACCTGCAATTACTATCAATAATACCCTCTGATAAACACGGAATTAACCACCGTCGGTAAATATTCGGTTTGACGAAATCCCCTCGACGTCGTCGGGTGAAAAAAAAAATGATTTTGTAGTAGGCTTATCGTCGGGCTTATTCGAATTATTTTTGTTTTCGCCGTGAAAATCCTCTCAGCCGTTATTATTATTTTTCTGAAACTCTTCTCTCCACGCGGCGCCGTTTTCCCCTTCTCGCGTACGATTTTTAAGAGTAAAGACTCCACTAACGTCATTTTCGTAGTACCGCCGCCGCCGCCGCCGTCATCGCCAGCAGCCATCTATGGTACTCGCCTGTGTTATAATAACAATATCTATTATACAATATACATATTTATAATTTACTGACACGTGCGCGAAACGCAATATAATAAAGTCGCTGCACAGTCTGCTCGGATCGGATAATATAATAATAACGACAATAAACTGTATTAGCATTTTTCTAGGCCCCGATATGCAAATCGCCGCGAGAATATTACAATGTGTTCGCACCCCCGTCCCGTACAAACGACTATATTTAGGTGCACATTTCCATGACACAGATTTTCACGATAAGATCTTCTCGACGTCAATATTATATTGTAATAATATGGTGTGTGTTTGTGTGTATAGGTATTTTATTATTATTATTATTGTTGTGTCGTCGTTATTATTCTTGGCATTGTACCTATTATACGTCTTGTATTGTATTTACACTGGGTCGTTTGTATGTTTTGTTTTCCTGTGCACATCCAAAAACCTAAGCACACGGCATCAGCATAGATATTCTATAATAATAATAGTTCGAACGATACGGCGACGCAGAAACACAATGTAAGTTGATGTAACATATATATTATTTCGTATACCTACGAGGTCGGTCGTCGTCATAATAATATCATTTCGGTAAATCTGACGACCTAAACTGCACGGTAACTATATGCGTGAAAATTCTAAAGTCGTATATCGGGACAGCGGACAACCTCATTAGTTTTTCGTTATTAAATAAATAATACAGTCACGGTATATTCCGATAGTAAACCCAATCCATTTGACTTCGGCAGGCAACACTGATTTTCCGAGTAGGATTTCGAAGTTTAACTACAGTTTTTATCTATAATAATAATTAACGAACATTATTAATCAACCGTCGAGATGAGCTGCAGAGTAGCTGCAGAGTACAGAGGATGATAGACCGCGCCTTGCCATGGTTTTACTGAATTTATCTATATAATAAACCATTTGGCATGCTTTAATATTACTATGAATTGAAAACTTAAAAAAAATCACTGCCCAGGTAATATAAACAATTTGAGATTGCACAAAACTCGACTTGGAAGTAAAACACCACACCTAACCTATTGGCTATGTGTGGATATCAACCGTGATACCTGAGTCGAACCTATGTATATATAGGTACATCGTCGACATAATATATTATGCACATCGATCGCGTTTGAGAACCGATCAATCGGCTTCGGAGCGGCGAATTGGTCGACCGCGTGCAAAGTCGTATTGTTCGCTGCTCGTATCTCCTTCGCCATAAATCCGCGTGGTGGGCGTAAATAGTCGTTTCCGACGGTATAAATCACCGCGACGTGCGGAAAACATCAGCTCGCGCAGAGATCTAGAATTTTCCTCGTCCGTTATTCTCTCGGCTGCTATTACAGCGAATCTCGGCGCGGAAATTGCTCTGTACACACATATTATATTGCACTCGTCAATCTCTTCCGGGTCGAACCTTTCGCGCGAACCGCATCGCCAATCAATCTTCGCGCACTCGAAACCGCGTGGTAAAGTCACTCTATACGTGCGTTTACGCGTAACACACGTTATGTATTTGCTATTTACATCACATAAATATATATTTCATTTCGGGGTCGAGTGCCTTATACATATTATAATTTAATTCGTGACTCGTGGTCGATTGTATACCGCGTGTAAGGTGCCGACCATTTGGTAGTTAGTTTTTTTCACTCTTAAACCTGGTACCAATACACTTTGAAACGATTTCGCCGTCAGACGATGTTGAACAAGTTCATTGATTTTCTAGACGGTAAAAAATCTAAAAAAAGTATCGGTCGTTTTTGGCCACGATGACATGTTTTAGAATACTGCAGGTCGCAGGTGTATAACCCACCCGCATATACAAAGTGGGATTATATTATTATATTATTAGCAGTGTTCGGATTAGATAAGTATTTTTTTTTATCTAGATAAAGATAAAGATAATGCAATTCATAAATGTATGTAGATAGATATAAAAGATAACTTAACTCATATTTATCTAGATAAAAAAAAGATACGTAATTATTTTTTAAATGGCTTTAAATTTTGGTATATTTCAGTTGGGCACTAGGAACATAAAAATAAAAATGATATAAATAAAAATACACAAACTTTGTTTGAGAATCTGTATAAAAATTTAAAAATGTTGAACAATTTCGCTATTTTGATTAATAAAAAAATATGTATCTGATGAATTTGTTTAGATTAGTAAAAAAATTATCTATAAGATGAACGTTTATATACCTTGTAACTATTTATCTAGATAAAAAAAAAAGATGAACAAATAATTATCTAGATAAGTCCGAACACTGATTATTAGTATAATTAGTATAAAGCGTAGTTTTCGGTCCACTGTTTTTTTTTTTTTTTTATCGAACGGTTGCCGATTGCAAAGTTTTTTAATTTCTTCCTGGTCAAACTATTCGAGCGAACGGTCGAATCAATCTTCCAAACTTTGGTATAACCAAGCAAAAAAAGTCACTGCCATGTATTCACGTAATAACGTGTACTCACAATATGTATTTGCTATTTACACATATAAATATTATATTTCAGGGTCGAGTGCGGCTTACTGCATAATATAATTCGTGGTTTATCGTCGATAATATACCGCGTTAGATGCGGACCGGAATCATTTAGTCGAGTTTTTTCACTCTACAACTGCACGTCGGTGTTATAAGTATACCTTTATAATCGAATCTCATGGCAGACGAAGTCAAATATGTTTTCGATTTTCTAGACAATTAAAATCCTTAAAAAAGAATCGTTGAAATTCGGCCACGATGACATAATAATATTATTACTATACTGCAGCAGCTGGTAGTACCCGTCCGCAATTCATATCGTTTGGCGCATTTAAAAAGTGTCACTATGATATTTTTTTCAATATAATATTATAATTTTCGGACCACTGTTTTCTTAAAACCGGATTCCGAGCGTTAAGATGAACTGGACCACGGGTAAGGTATGTTCATTATTTCGACGTTTGGCGTACGCCGCACAGCCTCGTTACACGTCGACGACCGATCTTCTGTGGCGGCGGCGGCTTTTATAGGCTTTTAAGAGCGCGTTTTGTTACAATGCAGATACAGGTAGTAGGTATGAATACAAATTTTTTTTCTCTTATTTTTTAAACACAGTTTCCCTTTCACTTCACGCTTCGAGTAATCGCGTTGTATCATTTCTGAACCGCGAACAAGAAGACACAACACACACGATCCTGTAAGGCGTCAATTAAGTTATCGTTAAAAACTCATTAGTCTCTCTCGCATACGCCCCAGAGCAATGATAGTAATTATGATCGTGTGACTGTGGATTGGTGGTGGTGGTAGGACGAGAAAGAGAGAAGAAACGTCAAAAAAATCATAATAATCCGACGTACAGCCGCCGCCGCGCCGTGTCTCCGAGCGAAAAGCTGATTTGAGAAAACGAAATGTGGAAACTTTCGGAGAAGTGCAGTCTAGCTGTTTGGTAGACTACGCTATAAAGGTAATGTAAAATTATTTATTTTTCATGGCTCACTAATATCGGGGTAAGAACGTTTGTTGAACATAAGGCACAGTTGCGTAGCTAAAAGTTGGAGTCTTGGGCGATTATCATAGTCGACAAATGGGCCAAAAACTACAAAAATTAGATATTTTGATAGTAAAAATTAAGAAAAAAAAAATTTTTTTTCCACATAATAGCGTGATATCGAAATACGGATTGATTTATTTTACCACATATTCATTTAAACGCACTAATTATTATATTGTCGATTATTAATGAATACATGATTTGGGAAAATCGGTTCGTTTCGATTTAAACATATTTTTCGGTGGTTCAACGAACGTGAAGTAGGCGTAGGTATATACATCAATATAGGAGCAACAAATTACTATAACCGTAGCTTCACGTCTATTATAACCGACCTGGCGTCACTAAACCATTATAATATGATAAATTATTATTAATAATATTACATTAGGTACAAGGTATAGGTACCCTATAGTGTTAAAATATTAATATTATTATTATACCGCTGAAGAGTATATAATAAATATATATATATAGATTATATATTATCTATACGTCTTACGACTTGTGCCTACATTGAACAAGTCGCTACGCGTTGGCGGCGTACGTGCATAAATAGTATGCAATAATATGTATAATTGAGCATAATGTATATAACATTAAGCGATGCGAATCGATTTTCGGATTTTATTTTTTTAGGTCGGCACGACGTGCGGGAAAACACCTCGCCGACTCGGGGGCGAGGTGCTATCGCACCGTAGTTGTACGGCACTCGACGTCGACGTGCGCGGAAGTCATCGTAAGTACATGCATTATATCAATATGGGTTAGGTACCTGTACGTACTTATTGCTATCACCGCACTCGAGAAGAGAACAGAAAAACGATATGATAATAGAAGAAAAAAAAAATAGAAAACGAAAATCGTGCGCGGCCAAAAAATAAGGTAAAAAAACGCGTGCACCGTGAAGCGTGTACATGGGTTTTGCTGCAATCGTAATCGCATTAACACGAACATTTTATATTATTATATTATATATAATTTCATATAGCAACGATACATTATTATTATAAACATATTAAAGTGCGTACTCGGAGCTGTTGATCGGTTCCGACGTGTAATGTCTGCGACCGTAGTTACATCTATAATATAACTCTGTGTAGTACTTTGTGCACTACATTGTACTATAATACATCTATATACATATTGTCCACTCGCCCGTCCAAATTCGAGTGGTTATTATTATTATTACTACGCACTGCACACTCAATTGATTCGTTTTTCGTGATCTCGAACGACGCACACGCCATTCGGTCTGTGACTCTGTATAATAATAATATAAAAATAACATGTATAACACCGCAGTACCACACATTAGTGTGTAAGTCGTGACTTGACATGATATTTATAATAATATCATATACGCCGTCAGCACCTTTACTAAACGCGTGTACCGTAGAATTAAGTCGTAGTCGATTAACGTATGGGTTCGTGTACAAATAACAATCATAATAATTAAAATCGGATGTGCGACACGATATGACTGCAATAATAATATACATCTTTG
This sequence comes from Acyrthosiphon pisum, assembly GCF_005508785.2. Lineage (NCBI taxonomy): Eukaryota > Metazoa > Arthropoda > Insecta > Hemiptera > Aphididae > Acyrthosiphon > Acyrthosiphon pisum. The sequence continues at coordinate 37,814,631 of NC_042496.1, forward strand.
TATTATTAATATTGCCCGGAACCACGTTTTATATACATATACATACCGTTCCGTTGGAACAACCTAGTGGTGATGGGTGGGCAAATGTCACGGGGACTCGTCATTTTAAAAGAGGAACTTGGAAAATTGTTCGGTTTCAAAAAGGCAGGTTACCACTCTGGGTACTCATCGAGGTAAATTTAAAATTATTTATAATGATAGGTACATTAAAATGTTTAACGAAATCAAAAAAATCATAAAAACAATCACAGAATTAATTTTAATAACTTTTTTAATATTGAGAACAGAAAAAAAGAAACTTTAAACATTAAAACAATACATAAGGAAATCTTACAGCAAGAAAAAAGTTTTTTTTTTAATGAGTAAATATAATGAATTGAAAATGCAACTTAATTTTAATTTTTCATTAATATTCTATAAAGTAAATAAATAAAATAGGTATATAAGTAATTATTATATAAGTAAAAATATTTTAATGCAACAATATTCACTAGGTACTTTTATTACTTGTGTAGTTACAATAGTTAAGTTAGATTGGTTAAGCTACTCACAATTTGTTACTGATAAAATTGTGTGTACGTATAATACTGTATGTAAATTATATTGTTATTATTGAATTATATTAACCGTTTAATCTTATATTTAAGGTTTAAGTACATAACATAATATTATACTACAAAACTAGACTTTTTTCTAATTAATATTTTTTAAATAAGTACGATTTAAGACAATTCTTATACCATATTATTAATTTATTATAAAATATTTGTTTCTCAAAAATCTGAGATAGTCGATTGTATTGTTACAGATTTAACTTTTTTAAGATTTTAAACTAGTCTCCGTTGCAAAACTTTGGTGAGTTTCAAAGTTCAAACAAGATAATACATATGTATAGATGAGTGTAATTATATTGTATAGGAAACTGCTGAACTCCAAAGTACCTATACAATATATATACATACCTATAAGAGGACAAACACGATGAGATATAATATACCATATTATAATATTATTGTACAGGCGACGGTCGTGGCGTGGTGGTATTATACGTGAAACCGAAATGTAGTAAGTACCTAATAACTATACTTAATAATAATAAAAAATTATATATATATATATAATATTTTAACTATGTGAATGTTACGTTTAATTTCCGCCCCGTTTGAACGATGACGAGAACAGCTGAACGACATTAACGCGTGTTTTGTACAATATTAAACATTTATAATATGTATACAAAAATCTGTCCTCGTTAAACCGTCTGTATCTCCACATCAGACGATTGCGCTGTTTGACCTTATCGCGTGTTCAGGGGAGACGTAGACGTGTAGTCGGTCATCTGCCGCTGGTTCGTAACAACCTGTCTCGTACCTATATAGTATTCTCACGAACTCTATTCGGCCCAAAAAAACGTTTCAAAATCATTTTTGTCTTCTTCAAACGATTAACTACGATATAACCGATATGGAAATCGGTTCCGTCGTTCGAACGAGTGACACAATATGAGTAAAATACGATAGCGCATAATCATTCCTATTGGCTATCAAATACCTTCATCGTTTTCGATATTATTAACGAAAAAAATTCGTTTTTAGTCTACCATTTATTTTATAGGCTAGGTATTCGATTGATAATATTATGTTCGATTAATATTGTTCTGTAACCGTTTTAAATTATTTCCACGCGGTAACAACACCATAATAATTGTGTTGACAGGCAATACACCGCTCGAAAAAATATTTTTAATCTACCGCGATCGAAAATTATACTGGCGAATCGTGACACAGTGTCCGACCGTCAATCTACCGGTCAAACAAAAAATATATTCACAGCGTACAAGAATTTTTTTTTTAATCTCATTTACAATGAATGTAATAAGGCTTGAAAAATGAATTTAGTTTATATGATATAATATGTAGGTATTAAAAAATCACGAGGCCACGCAGCTCCCGTCTCCCTTCGAAAAGCAAATATCAAAAACGTCGTTTGGTTAGGTCTTAGCGACAATGGCGCCAGTTCCACGATCGACGGTGGCCTTTCAAAAAATCAAAAAAATCTCCACTCCTCCACAGCGCGATGATGATAATATTGTAATAGCCGCGGTTGCACCACGACCGTACGGCGGCGTATAGGTTAGGTATAATATCATGGTAGCCGGTAGGTATGGTAACTGTGACCGCGTCCTATCCGACCGCAGCTGCTATATCTTCGTCGTCATCGTTCATTTCTGGCCCGCCGCCGGAACAACAACGCGCGAGCTTTGCGCAGACAGGGCACCCCGCTCGTTCTTTATCTTTTCGGCGCAGTAACGAATTAATAATATTATATTATAATATAATAATAATAATATATATATATATATTGTACATGCCATTATGCTAATTGCTTACGACGTCGTTTGTCGTCCGGGCGGGTCTCGTTGTCCCCGAGAGCGGCGCCGTTATCGGTCGCGAAGAGCCTGCAGCACGCGCCCTTAGATAATATATGTATATATATGTAGGAGGTAGTCATTATGATGTGTATATCACACGACGTTGTGTTATAATATGCAAACCAGCAGACTTCGATTTTTCGTCACGTGAATAATAATAATACCATGATGTATATCATATTTTGTTATAATATTTTACGCACATGTGTGACCATACCTACCCCGCGGTACCCTCAGTGCAGGTTAATACAATATATAATATGTACCTACCAAATATATATAATATTATATACGTATACACGTGGATATATTGCTAGGTTGAAACATATCGGTTCCGGTCTGACCCTGGCCAAAGCTGATTATATTACTACTAAAAAGTTTAGCGGTTGTCATAGTAACCTATAAAAACATGCCGAAGTGAGTGCACATTTAACATTTTACTATACAACGGGTTCGTATTTATAATTAATTTAGTCGTATAGGTAAAATCAACTCTGAAAATAAACCAAATATATACGCGCCGATCAGGGCCTAAAAATACATCTGATTTAATATTTACATTTATGGATGAGTAAAGCGTTGACAAATACCGGTCATGTTTAACCCTTAACTCGGCAGGATATCTTTTAGGATACGTCAAGCTTTCGAATTCTTAATATTATAATGATATTTAAAGATATTTTGATGATACTTTGCGTGTATTTTGAAAAAAAAATAAATGGTATCACTGAATCAACACAATATTACCTGTTAATTAGCTTTCAGTTTTCTGTTGTTTTTTTTTATGTAACCAGATACCGAGTGTCGGCGTTTTTTGATTTCGATTTTAGACGAATTTAATACATAATTGATTATATTTCTTTTTAAATAGCATTTTGATTAGTATTATAAATTATTGCAATATTTATGCATAATACTATACAATTAAATAATGTTTATAATATATTAATAAAAGTGTTCCAAGTATGTGTATCTTAAAAGATACTTTGCCATGAACTGCTGAATTCATTAATGTTACTAATTGTATCCCAATTGCCAATAAACCTTCAGTTTATTAAGTAATAAAAAATATAGAAATACTAGTTGGTCCCGCACACTTCGTTGCTTGTAAAAAATTACAACATTAAAAAAAATTGTGATTGTTCAACTCCTTTTAAGTGCAACTCACCTCCCACGTAGGAAATTCGACTGCGTTGGATCGCGGACAATGTTCGACAGCATCTCAAGTAGGCAAAGTGTGAAAATTCGATTTGATGCTTGCTACACCTCATCTGCCCGACTAACCAATTACAATCAATAAAACAATAAATACTAATTTCTACTAAATATTTACACCATTTAACCAACCAATAGCAACAATTTATAAACGAAAATTTCCACCGTAAATCTTCAAATCTCTGTTTGATTACTTCCCCGGGTTACACTTAACAGGTTTTAAATGTCGCGGCCCTGAGAAGGGCCTTTTTAATAAGGTGATTAATGTAAACAGTGTCGAATATTTAATCACATTCACTGTGAATATGACGAGCCAATTGGTTTCCCTTTGGCATAATCTTGAGAAGTTTAGCGTGGATGGCACACAAATTGGTGTCTTTAAACAGACCGACCAGATTCGCTTCACTGGCTTCTTGCAAGCCATGAAGGTGGAGAACTCTGGTCGGTTTTAAAGTTCTTGGCGATCTCAAGCATCAGATGTTGGAACAGAAATTTCATCAGTTCCGTGCTTTTCTGGATTTCACGGTGGACGACAGTTCCAGGACGACATCGTTTTGGCTTCTTCACCCCTCCGGTTGCTGGTGCGCTCTCACGTGCGGCTTCGGTGGCTAAATTCTCGCTGAGTTTTGGCATCTTGCGGGGAGCTCTTCCAGCGGTCGACATACGTGCGGTTAATTTGACCATTCCGTTGCTGTTTACTTAAACTTGTTTGCTAACAGTGAAAACTTTGTATGGTTTCTCGCTATTGCTATTGCTATTGCTTGTACGGACGGCTAATAAGCCTGTGACACATTTCAGGCGTTGGCCTATGATGTGTGGGATAATGTATTTGATAATATGAGTTAGGTAATATTTTGGTTAGGCGTTAGTCCAATCAAATGGGCGATTTTTAAGCACATTCGTGAAATGTTGAGTACCGCGGCCTAGGTCGTGTATAGGCGGATATTTTGAAAATTGGTTTTTGTAAAATAGTATTTTTGTGTTGCGGAGAATGTACTCACGAATTGTGGGAAGGCCCGATGTGTTGCGTAGTGTTGTATTTGAAACACAGTAAGGTGCAGCAAGAATTGTTCCGAGAGCAATATTTTGAACGGCCTCAACTTTTGCCCAGTTATCTTTGACAAAGTTGGACCCCAAGCTGAACCTGCGTACGTTAGGCAAGTATGGTTTCTCCTTTTGCTTTTTGCAAAGTATGGTTTCTCCGTTTAAAAAACCGGTATTTATACACAAATCGGAACAGTATCCATCGTTTCCGTTGGTCGGCACACGGTGATTAGTTCAAGAGTTGGAGAAATCCAGCGGAACATTTCGATTGGCCGTACGTGCGCTAATGCATAAAAATAGCTAAATAGGTATACATATAGGTATGATTGCGAAAGCCTTCGACCGCGTTTGGCATCAGGATTCATCTATAAATTATTGAATGCTAACATCCCCACACCCACTAGTAAAGCTA
>NC_042496.1:37820105-37830524 GCF_005508785.2 Acyrthosiphon pisum
AGATTGGTTTACCCAGTGGAGAATTCAGATCAATGTATCGAAGACGGTTGCAGTAACTTTTGGGCCTCACTCCCAAAATTATACCATGAAGCTAAACATACAAAACCAGTGCCTGGAATGGAGCCACCACGCCAAATACCTAGGAGTGACCCTTAATTACAATTTAAAATTTGAAAAACACGTAAGAAACACCTTACAAAAAGCGCGAGGCGCCCGAGCGGCACTATATCCAATTTTAAATCGTAACAGCGCGCTCCCACTACCAGTCAGGATATCCATCTACAAAATATACCTAAGACCTATTGTACTATATGCAGCACCAATTTGGAGACACCTCATTGGCCAACACACGTGGACCAGGATCGAGGCCTTCCAAAACGTAGCTTTACGAACCATGACCGGCGCCCACTACCTCACAACCAACAGAAATCTACTTCAACAAACACTCCGTTTCTTAAAGATGAAGCTCTGAAATTAGCAAAATCCCTAAGACACACGCTATCACAAAGCAAACATCCTCATCTAGCACGTCTAGCCTAGACTGACCAATAGTACTAACCATTTCCACCTCATACAGAGTGAAAAGGCTTAGCCTGGTGCTCTAGATAGGCCACCGGCCGTTCAACCAAAGCAAATTGCAAATTGATTGCAATTTTGTGATACTCAGGTGAAGTGAGAATGGTAATGAGGTCGCTGGGCGATGGGTGATCTGCTTTCAAATCGGGTACCGTACTGTTCTAGTGTTCTGGTGCCCTTTTATTTTAGGACGCAAGTCTTGACGTGTTGATTTAGTTGTAAACAGTGTTGTACAATAGCTAAATTTATCTAGGTTTTCACAAAGTTATGTTTGTAAATTTTTCATTGGTACTTAAATTGTAGGTCATTCATTTTTCCATTCCACAGTGACTTCTAATTGTCCAAATAAATGTTTGGATGTGAGTGACTATACAAGGTGATTATTTTATCATGAAACACTCATTATTTCAAAAAGTATTAATGATTTTAAAGTCATCATAAACAATTCATTTTTTTTTAATCGTTAGGCTTTAGCGTGTAGCAATAATGAAGACCACGGAGCAACAACAAAACATCTCCATTTTTATCAAAAATTGTTTTTCATCGAATATTATTTATGGAAGAAATATCTATGTTTTGGTACATAAATCAGAAAAATCTATTGATTAGTTCCAAAGATATTGTAAAATTAATTTTTTCCCGCCATTAGTGGTAAATGAGATAACAAATTTTCTTTCGCTCGTCCTGAAAAATGATAAAAACGGAGATGTCTTGTTGTTGCTCCGTATTGTTGTAGAAGTGTAGAATAGGAAAAGTGCAACTATCGATTCAATTACCATATGTAGGTATACCGTATGTCATTTTTTTTCAGGATAGTGGATAGATAAAAATATAATGTCTCATTACATTTTCCCAGCCGTTCTTTATCATTATAAAGTACAATCGTATATATATTATATATACGCATAGCCGCATAGGTATGAAGTATTTTAATATGTAAGTACTCCAGTACTCGTGCAGTGGCAAAAAGTCTACGGCGAAAAGCCTCTCAAAATCGTGTACGCTGTGTGTCAGCAATAATATATAAAAAAAAAAAAATATCGGGTACTGTATACTTTAATACCAATTTATTTATGGATCGAATTAATATGCAGCTTAGATACAACAATACTATAGGTATAATATAGTGCATTAATGCACTCGCGGATGTCATGTTATATTGTCGAACAATGCGGGAGACCGCACGCGAGCCACGCGAAACCAGGAGGTCCTTGTAAGCGACGACGTTGTAATCGCCACTGCAGGATGTCTGATTCAGTCACTATGTGTCACTGTGTATATTATATTTTATTATTACGACGATAATATTCGTATGCTCCGATTGCCGTTGTATAGGTATTATTACATTTTTATTCATTATAGGTACCTACGCGTTTGTTGTACGAATCGTCGCAGAACACGCGATACGATACGATATAATTATAATTTATACCCATCGAAATAATAATTTGTGTACCCGTTGACGGTTTTTTTTTTACTTTCTCGATTCTTACTTGTATAATATAGCAGCGTTAAAATTAGGTACGATTTATAGAGATTATAATTTATAGGCATACACGCAGCCAAGGCTGGGCAAGTTAATCATTTTTTCTTAACTCAGTTAAGTTAAGTAATATGCACCGATAACAAAAAGTTAAGAGTTAATTTAACTATAGGTTAATTCGGTTACGTTAAAAGTTAATACACACTTTTTGTTAACTTTTTATTAAGTTAAAAAAAAGTTAATTTATTTACAAAACGCTAGCGCGTACTTTATTTTTTTCCAACCCAAAACTAAATTATAGGATATAGTGTTTATACTTCATACAGTATTTCCATGTAAGTTAATTCGAATAATTTAAATTTTTAACTTTAAACAATTTGCGATGAATATTTTTTGACATGAAAACGAAATAGACTGAATTAGTGAAATATAATAAAATTAAAAACAAAATAAATGAACTCAACTTACTCCTTAAAATGAAAAATTAACTCGTTAAATTCAAGTAAATTAAGAAAGAAATGTAATGAGTTAACAGTTATATGAATGAAAAGTCAAAAGTAACTAGTTAAGTTAAAACGTTAAAATAAAATAAACTTTTTTACTTAACTTTAACTTTTTGACTCGTTAATGCCCAGTCTTGTACGCAGCGCGCACATACTCGACGATCGCGGCAACAATATCAAAATATGTTAATAATTATTATTGCATATATTACTGTGTGTAGATTTAACCTTAATTTTTTTTTTTCATCCTATAGATATACTTGCATCAAACTATCAAAGATTAGTAGTTAATGATCGAAATGATCGATTGCCGCCGTATATAATGGGTGAATTAATAATATTATTGAGTGCTGTTCAAATACAAATTGTTTTAATCGAACAATGTAAAATCACTGATGCATAGTACCTATATATTGTAATAATACATTGGTTAGATATATAGTGTACTCCAGTAGGTACCTATATGATACCCTCAATAATACAACGACGAGCATAACAATTAATATAAACGAAAATTCGGTCCATAATCCGATTAAATATTATAATATAATATCAATACATATCATTATCCGTTTGAAAGTTTAAACACAGTTGTGCATAAATATTTCGTTGTATTGAAAAATAACCTACCTATATTGCTAGATCGCCATCAATCTTCTGCTGAAAATCAACGCGAACCTCAATCTTACACAACATGTGTGCCAGGGGCATTACTTGACCTTGCTTGTGGGGAGGGAGGTTCGAATTTCAAACCTTTAAACGTGCGTATAGCTCAAAATCTAAAAATTACCGTCCTCCGCCCACTGCAAAGACTATCTTGCTTGACACGAAATTTACTCTATATAATATGTAGCGGTATGCCGGTATTTGTTTATTTTCTATAAGTATAGGTGAATACTTAATTTTTGATTATAAAGTCATCATTAAATACTTTGTTTTTCGATGTGGTCGTAAGTTGTATAGTTAAAATGTTGAAAGCGGATTGTTGCGAATTGTCGCTAAATATGAAATACTGAGTAGTTATCGGTGTTGACATCCACGCATTTCCACGTCTGCGCTTCGACTATATACTTCTCGACTCTCGTTCTCTTTATACTATAATATAATTCATACATATACCGTCAGGTTAAACTCAATTGATATACAGAATATACCTAACAGAATTACCTGACAAATAAAAATGAAAAATTGATACAAGTTAAACGTACGAAAACAATCATGACAATTATATGAATAGTAAATAATATTTTAGGATTTACTTACGTCTGAAAATTTCCAAAAAGAATATTTAAAAAAAAAGTTAGGCATTACTGTTGTAAAGGACGGATGTTATTCATAAAAACTTTATTATATGCTTTATAACGTTTTTGATTATGCTTGCTTATTATAAAAAGGAAAATATATTATGCAAATGCTGAAATGCATGAACATCCGCCGGCCCTTGACTTATTAAGCACCTCTACGTTTCGAATTGATTTACTCCTAGAAAGTATTGACATTTTAAAAAATGATAAAAAAATAAATTACTTGACTTAAACAATAACGCGTTTTAATACACTTTAAACATTTTTATTTTCTGTATTGAGAAAAATTGATGCTGTATACGTATAGCTCAAGCGTCTATACAAATTATATTATATAAAAACAATTTTAATTTGATTAATACAACAGTATTATTTCATTTGTCAGTATATTAGGTACTCAATAAATATATAATTCATACTTACCTATTATAATATATCCATACGATCGCGGTTTTATCTCTACGAAAAGTTCTCTCTACCCACCCCCTTCCATTACCACGATACTGACCGGACGGAAACTTCCTCGTACGGTTAGAATTTCACGACGACTAATTTATAATAATATATTGTACATATTATATTATTATATACAAGGTGTAATTGATAGAGCTGACTTTTGGAATAAATTTTGTTATAATCAATATTTATAATTTTTTTTTATGATTTATAGTTACTTGCGCTACACATATATTATTATTATATTGTACAAACAATTATTTTTATTTTTTAACACTGAAAATAAAAATAAAATATTTGATTTAAATATTTTAGATAATATATTCAAAATGGCCAAATTTGTGAATCTGATTATAAGAACAATTTTGATGGTAAAAATATTTATCTAAGTCAAGTAGCTTATTTTTAGAATTTTTTTGATTAAACGAATTTGGAACGTAATAACTTTTTTCAAAATATTTTTTTGGTAATTCGCTGACATGAGTATTTACATATTAGACATATTTCATAAACTATTTACTAATCATAAATTTTTTTTTTTTTATTCGTCAGGTCTCTCTGTTACACCTTGTATAATTTGAACCCCGCGAAGTGGAATCTGTTGTCATTGGAATACTTGCCACTGTGACGTTGTAAATGATATTATATAATACGCGATCACGAACGCCGGACAAGCGCGACGCGGCGATTACCACGTGCACGCCGCCGTTTAAGTCCAATAAAAATCGTTAATTGGCAAAACGGTGGGGTCCGATGGCGCCTGTCTAATCAACCGCGGGGAGACGGTCGCCGTCTGTGATTTAATACGGTCCGATCGCTAAAACATAATATATGCGTATCCTTACCGCGACTGCTATTCACCTCTCCTCCGCGACCGTATCGTTGTTACGTATTGTTATTAGCAATAACTAATGATATATAACACGCAATATTGTATGCGTTGTATGTCGGACGCGTATCTGCTCCATTCGAACGTCGTCGGCAGAGTTTGTCGCGGTGAAGAAAACAATATTTTAATAATTTTCTACTCGGACGATTGCAATATTAATAATAATTGCTGTGTATATCGGGGCGACGAAAATAACTACTATCCGCGATCGAGGCGGAGTCGATAAAAAATACGACTCCTCTGCAGCAGCCGTGTACCGAACCGGAGACGTGTTTGTCTATACGATATTAATAATATAAAAATCGAATTTCGGGCGAGTGGTCTATGAGTTATAAGTATTCAAAGTTTAGACGAGCCGAGTAGTTGACAAACATTTCGCGGGGTAACCGGCCCGTACCACTCCGCTCCGGACGCTCCGGTCATCAAAACTCTAAATACTCATAACTCATAATAACTACTCGCCCTAAAATCGATTTTTATGTTTCGAAATACTCAGACAAATATTCTGCTTTAGAACATGAAATTTATACTGTTATCGTTCAAAAAAGTAAAAAAACTTAAAAAATGATTAGCATAAAAAATATTTAAAAAATAATTTTTTAATAAAAAACGTTGTTTTGTAAACGACTTGAAACTATGTAAAATAATGTTTTCAAAAACATTTACATTTATTATAATAATGAGTTCTGTTTGATCGTATCGTGAATTTGTGTACAATTAGTGGCGTTGCCACGGTGGGGGGTTGTCTTAGGTGTCGAACACCCTCTCCCATAATTTGTAATTATAAATAATATATATTTATTGTATTCTGCTTCAGACTTCTACAAGATAAGTTGTTATGTGACTCTATTTAATATTTGATATAATATCAAGTACCTATGAAAATCGATGACCCCCCACTCCCACACAAGTATATATTTAAATATAAAATTAAAAATATCTAAAAATATCTTTGCTACGCGCCTTTATTTATTATATAATACACAATAATAGTGTGCTAGCGGCAATTGTAATTTTAGGTATACTCTACATATTCCATTTTCGATCGACGCGTTGTTGACCTTTGAGTGTATTCTAATAAACGGTATTTTAATAGAGATTTATAAGGAAAAAAATCTTTAACACCGAAGTCCAAATCTATATTGATTAATTGCACGAATAAACTAATAACGTTGTTATTAGGTACAAGGACAAATTGTGAAAGAAATAAATAAAAATAATATAGTATTTGTTTTTGAATATATACCTATTTAAAACTCTGTAAAAACATTTGGAATAATAAAACAATTAATTCACTAAATTAAAAAGAATAAACCTATAACATAAAGGTATTTAATTTGTTTTTTTTTATAATTACCTTTTTTTTATATTACATTAAACAATTACACATAATATAAGAATATAATATAAGAACGTACTGTCATATTTTTATTCATATTAAGTATAATTTTTAATTTAATTTAGTGGTAAATTAAATTTAAAATTATACCTACTTTATATTAATATGTTCTGTCGGAAAATTATTTTTAATTTATAGGTAAACATTTATAATAGGCACTTCTGGTAATTATAAGTATGGTACAAAACAATACTTCTAATAAATTATAGTAAAAATATGTCCCCCAAATCTCAGAGTAAATTTGTCTCTGTCTATATACGTTTATTTATTTATTCATATGGGCTATAATATGTTATACCTACAAAATATGTACCCAAACACAATATTATAAATTATAATACCTACTACGAGACGAGTTTATCGGAGGGGCCACGCTGCGCATTATTGGCCAAATTCGCCAAACGCACGTAAAACTGAAGAAGACTTAATGGTTTTCCGCCCGTCTAGTTATGGCTGCTCTTCGTCCGACGGTCGTCCCTCGACCACCGACTTTCCTTATTATTAATATCATCATCATCTTCATCACGTGGTGTACCGTACAAGGACAAATGTTACCACCACGCGAGCCGAGCCGAACTTTCAATTACACACGCGCGTCATCCCCTCGACGAATTCGACCGGCTCGCACGAGGGGGTGACGTCCGCCGTAATGATGATCGGGGGATGCAGGCCAACACCGGCGGTCGGTCGGTCGGCGACCACAAATTAGGCTCCGAGGCCATTTATCGTCGTGTAAGGAATTCTCGGGAATTAATCACGCGGGGTAGTCCTCGATTTTCTCTCCCTCGGCCGCCGCCGCCACCTTTAAGTTTATACAATATATATATAGGTGCGTGTATATATTCACGGCTGCGACTACGTATTATACTGCTCCAACTGTGAGAGGGGTGAGCTGCAAAGGCGAATAACGCTCGCGTAACGGCCGATGACTCTTACATCATATATATTATTACTATTTACAAGTCCTGCACCGCGAGGAATGCGTCTGCTACACCGATCCTGCCTGCAGCTATTATCGTCACGGTGATTGCCGCCGTATCATTTTTCTCGTACACAAACGATCGGAGAGGATCAATAAATTATTGGCGACGTTTTAGCGGTAGCGGTTTCAAACAGTGAAACGCTTGTATACGATCACAAATCGTTTTTAATCTATGGGATAACCGTCGTGACGAGTCGAGCGATTTGAATGCGTAGGTATTCCCGCGGATCTATCCGACCCGAGAAAGTATCGTAAGCATAATATTTTATAAAATAAACGTTGTAAACGCTGCTACATCAATATTATCGGATGCGGAAAACGCGCCGTTTGTAAGTGAAAACCCCGCCGGGTCGTTTGTTTTCGTACCATTTCGTTTGAGTGATTTATGTGCCAACACATTTGATAATATTATATATTATTATAATATCGCGTAGGCGTTGTCGCCGCAGAATACTGCAGCCGGATAGTCGGTCGGTCGACACTGTCGTAACAACATTTTGCAGTTAAACGTGTGCTCACGGCCGCAGGTTGGGGTTAGGTTAGGTGTGAAACTTGCAGGCGGCGTGTTGAACAAACATGCGACCTACTGTCGACTTTGTACATAAAAAATATAATAATAATAATAATGTATTAATAACATGTAAACTAGATCCAACACCGATCGGTCTGGTTTTTCTCGTGGCCCACTTGTGTGGGAGGCCGATATTCACACGGACCACGTGTGTCACGACCATCCGATCCGTGTGCCCGAGCGTAGGTACACGTGTAGATAATATCTTCACATATTATCATATTATGTGTGTAAATAAAATCCACGTACCTATATGATATGTAGGTATATAAATATAGGTTAACCCGTCTTTTAAATCAATACGATCGACCGACCGACCGACCGTGACAGGCGAGCGCAAACATTTGGTCGCAGCGAGCTGACGAAGTCCAAAAATATTAATGCACAAACCTTTGCCTCAAAAACATTTATGATTCTAATTATAACCATTATCTACCACGCTTCTTGTTAGGTTTTTCAACAATTTTTTTTTAGTTGAAAAAATAAAGACTGTTGGAAAAGTTGAAAAGGATAACAGTTCATCATTCATTCTTATGTCATCACATAATTTATTAAGCCACGTAAATATTGATCGTACCTAACTTTAATTTTTTTTTTACCTAAAAAATATTACTTTTAAATATTACGACTTCAATCATTACGCTCAACATAATGTTCTGAATATTCATTTTGAAAGCTGCAGGTATGAATTTGTCACTTGACTGGCAATTTTATTATTCTGATTAATTTTTTTTTTACTTAGAAATTTACTAACGCAAAGTGTAAAAATAGACATAATATTATTCATCATTCAAATTTAAATACATTTGATAAGACCGGTACACACTTTGACGGTGTGCTGCTGTTTGTTAAGAATGTGAATTCGTCAGTTTAAATCTGTATAATAAATGTTTTATTCAACAAGATGTATTCCGTGTCACATACAATATAGGGGATAGAGTTATTTTTTCGATCGCAGGATACCTTGGTGGAGACTCCATGAATCTTATTACATTGTAAAAGGACTACATGATAATTACTAGGGATCAACATTTCCGAAAAAAAAGTTTTCTGAAAAAAACCCGGGTTTTTCCCCGTTTTTCGGAAAAATCGGGAAAATTTGGTTTCATTTAAAATTACTGAAAAAAGTGGTTTTTTTTCCTGAAAAATTAAAAAAATTCATAAAAAAATAATGAATAGTGGAAACAATTTAATAAATAATGATAGTTGACAATCATATTACATGCATATTATATATACCATATCTAACTTAAAGTCTGTAGTGGATAAATTCTATACTTAATTTATAAATAATTATAATTTGTAATATTAACTACTAAAGTACTTTCTATGTAGTTATTTCTTATTAGTTGTTAATATTATTTAATTTTTACCAACAAACTAAGTTTAAAAATATAGAAACTATCAAATAGTTACTGTAAATAGTTATTGTAATAAAATTTATAAGTCTATCAGTCAGTTACTAAAAACCTTATTAGGTATTACAAAATTTGTATTTAATACAAATTGACAATAAGTATACAATTTTTAACATTTAAAAATACAGATGATTTATTTCCGGGGAAATATATTCTCTCCCACATAAATAACAATTTGGTATGTATCTACGTTATTTTTAGAACAAATATTGAAATATCCGTATATTTTTAATAGTTTAATTTTAAATTTTAATACAATAATACATTGATAACCGTGTTGGCAAATGTGAAATGACAATGATAGGTTTCCTTATCTATTTTTTAAAATGGTTGTTTTTTTACATAGATTATTTTATTAATTTTTAAGCATACAATTTTTTAATTTTTCACAAATTCGGTTTTTTTTTAATTTTCCGAAAAAAATGGTTTTTTTCCGAAATTTTTCGGCATTTCAATCCCTGATAATTACCCCAATACAATGATGGACAGAATCGGTAGTTTGAGCTAGGCCCAACTTGAAATGGTGGTGTCTAATCAGGCGCGCGTGGGGGAGTTGTTTTAATTAGTATATGGTTGCCCTGAAAAGGACATTTTTTTAAATTTATTCCGAGATTACGCAGTCGTGATCATCCAGTGGTAGGCACCCATAATAGGTCTAGCGCGCCCTGGTAGTCGATCCGTTCGGCGGTAGTCAGCGGCTGCTTGCGACCGATCGTGGCGGATTTCTCGAGGAGATTTCACGAGGGTTGTTATCGGCTGACGTTATTACTTCTTGCCACCTGTGCCCCGTACATCCGAGGGGCTGGCGGAGTCCACGAGACCGTGAGAACATTTGACC
>NC_042496.1:37830574-37846351 GCF_005508785.2 Acyrthosiphon pisum
GAGCCCTGTTGAGAGCGGTGAAAACGGCTGTTTTGAGGAGCTGCTGCTAGAAGTTGGCTGCAGAGTGTTGGTTGGCAGTTGACGTCTTGACTGGTTGACTGTTGACTGAGGTATCGTTGACTTTCCATAACAGATGTGGATCTTTTCATTATACAGTGCACTATTGTTCGTTTCCAGTCCTGTTAATCATAGTCCGTGATTGGATTTAAATCGGACCCCCGGCACTAGCGCTTCTAGTGGACTATTTTGTAATTTATAATATAATATGATCATTATATATATTTTTATTGTATATAGGTATAACATAACAATTTGTATTAGTTTTAATTTGAACCAATAAGAGCGCTGTATTCGGGGGTCCCCGTAAATCACGTGACTTTTCGATTCAAACCGTATGCCATGTGATAACATTTTTCTAATAGGTCGATGGGCAACTATAATATCTTAAATCGTGTTGTTAACAAAACAATACAAATTATTGATATTATGGCTAAATAAATCTAAAAATCACTGCCAGCATGTTTTCACGGCAGTGGAAAGTAGTCGAGTCGTTTGAACCAGTTGAATATTCGACATAGATATGTTATGGTTTTTCGTCCTCTGTGGTGTTTGAGCGCACAGTTGCTAATGCCATCTGGCCCAGGGTCGCGACAACTGGAGAGCGATTTGACTACATTCCAGACTTCTGCAAGTGAGAAGAACGAAGTGGAGGTAGACGGAAAAGTGCGCTGGTGGATCAGTTTATCGTGGACCGAGGAATCAATGATGGCGTTTCCAGGATGGGACCGAAATTGATTTCCAAAGAGTCGGCCAGCAAATCAGCTTTTGACTAGGGGTCAAAGGTGGTGTAGCCTGATGCATCCTTGAGAGGGTGAGAAGGTTGAGGTTTGCGTATAAGGGCCCGGTTTAGTCCGTAGAAGTGTGTCTGCGCGTTTAAGTCTTCGTTTAGGGATCCAAGGAGATTGCTCCATTTGTTATTGCGGTGTTCAGCCATGAGATCTTTGACTTTGGTGATTTGGTGGTTCAAGGACGTTTTGACGCCTGGATCTCTGGTTCTCTGCCAGCGAGAAATTAGCTGGCGTCGCTTGAGGTCGATT
Organism: Acyrthosiphon pisum; assembly: GCF_005508785.2. NCBI lineage: Eukaryota > Metazoa > Arthropoda > Insecta > Hemiptera > Aphididae > Acyrthosiphon > Acyrthosiphon pisum. Next base: position 37,831,672 of record NC_042496.1, read on the forward strand.
TCAAGCTGGAGTTTTTTGGGAATAACTCTGGAGTAATTGGAATATACATGCGATCGAGGATGTGCTACTGACGATGCCGTTTGTCTTGTGTGTTGTGAGGTTCTTGAAGGCTAAGTCGATGGAACCGGTAGTAGAGCCGCTAGAAGGAAAGTGACTGTCAGAGTCCATGAATGACTGGAAAGCGGCTCAGTCAACTGCGTGTGTGGGCTCTGGAGGATTCATAGATGCCGAACTAGAGACTTCAACACATTGACAAGACCCGGCTATATATAAATTGAAATATAAAATGCCTATAGTTTTTACTGCTTAAAATGGATTGTGCTCTAGCCTCCTTAATAATATTACATAATTTATAATTTCACAATAATAATATTAATAAATAATATATATTTTATACGAGTAGCGGCCCACTGGGAAATTTCCCGGTATCCCGTTCGTCCAGTCCACCACTGCTTTTGGGACTTTAATGGCACATGCCATCCAACAAAAAACGCCAGCCCCCCAGCCTGAATTATACGCCTTTGCTACCGACCTTTTACACTTTATCTCAGTAACGCACACTAATACTGAAAAGAAAACGGCCTGACGCGTATCATAATAATATTATATAGTTAGGTATACCCACAATCAAATAATATTATTGTCGTCGTCGTTTTCAAATAATGTGCTACTCATCACTGTGCGAAAATCAATTTTCCGGACGTCTATTGTATAGCTATCAGGGTATATACCACGACCGGTGTTGTGAAAACTCCGTGACCCAATACACGCGGCCGAGTATTAATTTTAATATCGTTACGTAACACGAGTCGCGTCTTATCTGGCGAGAATGTATAATATTGTACATAATGATAATAATATATAATATAATGTTATATTTTAATGGTACACAGCTGATAGATACTGCGCGTGAGGTTAAGCCGACTTGACCACCGTCGACAAAGCCCCGTAAGTACCTATATAATATAATATTTTCATCTTGTGTGGGCCCTGGTGAGCGGAAATTAATTACCGATTTTTATTATGTATAAGAGCGCGTACTACAACGGGCATTCATTATGTACGATATTATTATCGTCAACACATGCGAACGTATCTGAAAACGTGCAGGCCATAACCCGAAACGGTAGGGGGCCACCGCTACGTTTATGTCTTATTAGAAAAAGAGAGAAAATAATAATAATATTATAATATATATAACAACTTTACTGACCGGCTGTATATCGATAAACGCCGAAACATAATTTGTAACAGACGACGTGTGTCAAAATTATAATCGTATAGATATTACGAGTACATAATTTATCATTAGGTGTGTATAAATAGGTCGCCGGACGTGATAAACAAGCGTGATTATTATTATTATTATTATTATTATCGGTACTATTATGTTATGTCTTATACGCTATGTACGACCGCCTAAGTACTGTCCGGCGGACGAGTTTTATAATATTTCGTCGGGAAGACGTGTGATTTCTCGCATCGTTTCAATACACGCAGTGTTAGAGGTGTATGCACTATACATCACGAATAATACTATGATAATATATCATACTACGAAGAGCAATTATAAATTATCAGTTAACACCGATGTAACATCTCTGACGTGCGTCCAATCGTCGACTATAATTATTATTATTATTATTATTATTATTATTATTATTATAATATTACGTTGCGTACTGCAATTTGTAACACGAAATAATATGCGCTCGCTAAAACCTACACAGACATGATAAATAATGTTCAATATTATTATATAGTATTTTATGGTGCATAATATATCAACAAGTGGAACTCGACGGGGGACACCACGAGCTTTCGTCGCGATATCGATATGACGATTACGACATCGAATATACGATCGATATTTTTTTTTATTTAGTCCCATGTACCTATATGGGCTGAGGTATGTAACCTACCACAGAGGATCAAAACGTTCGATTTTATATTAGAAAATAATATTACGTCCCCCGCACCCAGGCCCGGATTGGACCGGCGAGCTATCGAGGTGATGTCGGTGGGCCGCGTAAAATTAGGGCCGTTATTATTTTTGGACAAAAGTAGTCTAGTATTTTTAGATGGTGATATAGAAAATTATAGATCCGAATACACGGTTAAAACAATAAATGCGTCAGCTGTAAAATACTGATGTATTGGTTATTTAATTCTCAAGAATATTGTCAATCGATAAATACACGCTAGAGCAGTAGAGCCTTGCACATAGTGTACCTAGTAACATTGATTATAAATACTCGTATTTATAATCAATGCTAGTAAATAATAGTTGTGTGCTGCGTCCTGCCTGCATGTTTATAAAAATAATTAATATAATTCCAATTGACCGTAATTATTATTGTATGGGTTTTCCCGCTATTATCGCAATATCGTCCAACGGGCAACAATTAATGGAACTCGCACATACTATATACGTACACTTCCACACTTCCACACAAGTTTACATTTCTTATTATTATCACTTATTGACTTATTTGAAATAACTTGATAATTTAGTTGTTTCTACATCGACTACACAGTCCTGAATCAAAAACGTTACGTGTTTTTATGTTTACTGTGGTTTAGTGCGTCCTTACATTAAAATATTTTGTTTGCCGTACTAAATATTATAATATACTAATATACAACTATACTAGTATAGGTAATATAGGTACGTACTATTATAATATTTTTTATTTCGTGCAAATTGTGCAATATACTCGTTTACGTATTTGCAATGATTGAATTTAAAAAGTAGTTCAGACCGCGCTTGTCGTGGATAAAGAAAAAAGAAAAATATTTTTTGGACCATAGGTGATTACGTGAGGGGGGGTGGGCCGATAGAAATTTAAAATCTCGGTGGGCCGAAAACTCTCAATCCGGCGCTGCCCGCACTACCAGATTATTTTCTGGTCATTCTACATGCTTATCAAACCGCATAATAATAATATATTATAATTTATAGGTATGTAGGGTACCCAAGTAGGTACTATACTATCGAGAAATATAATATATTAGACGGTGTGATTTCTTTAACGTAAGAGACACTCATTATTTCAGTAAACACTAACATTTTTGAAGATATTAATTTTGCATAATTTTAAATCGTTACAAAATACTATTTTATCGTTAAAATTTTTTTAAGTTTTTACTTTTTTCGGATGACAACATACTTTTTTAATAATATCATATTGTTCCGTAACAGAATATAATTTGGAGTAGTATGCTCTATTAAAATACTAGTCATAAGTATTCAAAGTTTTTATGAAGCGGATAGTAGTGGACCAGTATTTTTCGGGGTTACCCTGTACCACTCCAGAATCCACTCCGCTCATCTAATCCATGCAAATACTTATAAGCCACTCGTCAAAAATTCGATTTTTATACATCGAAACAATCTAAACATATCCTGTTTTATAACAAGGAATTAAAAATGCATTTGGTCATTAAAAAAATGTGAAAAAATTATAACAAGAAAATTAGCAGGCACCCAAATAATAATTTTTTTTTTCGAATGTTGTTCCTAACGACTCAAAATTTTGTAAAATAAATATTCTTAAAACCATTAACATAGATATAGTTTTCGAAATAATAATCGCCACACGTTGAACAGCCGATCGCCGGGTACAGCACAGACATTACACACATAGCCACTGTGACATGTCATACGTATTATAATACACACAATACAAGTTATATTAATACGTAGGCAAACCGCGCGTGCTCATGCAATATTATTATATGCCTATAATATATTATTATACTTACAGAGTGCACCTATACGCGAGAGGCTGCGGTGCAGTATCGCTTATAAGAGACGCGTCTCGGAGTTTAACAGGCGCTATATTATATACGAATGACGAAGAACAATGGCAAAAAGAATTCTGTAAGCGCGCCTTTAGCCGCGGGTCGTCCCGGGGGCACACAATATTCCATTATATCGTACAATAATATGCCTATACGTATATTATGCCGTCGGCGACGCACGCATGTTATATATAATATTATCATCGTACACGGGAGGCCACCGATACATATATTATATATATACGCGTAAGTGTTCCCAATATAATATATCGTTGTGTTCTCGGCGGCTCGGACGACCTCGTTAACCTTTTTGGCTTTTGCCTAGCTTCGTACTTGCAGGCGCTTTTTTTCTCATTTGCATTGAATTGAAAAAACAATTTTTTTTTTTTTTTTTAAATAAAAACAACAAACGTCTTCCTCTCCGCGCAGCACCCTCCCACACAGCCGCGACCGCGATCACTATACCACGAACTCGGCCGCACACCACCGCACCGGTTTCGTGACGACCAACGTTTTCGCAGACTTCACGTGCGTAGACGACAATGATACTGCACCGTCACACGGATTGTCTCTGCGTACTGTATGACCGCGTGGAATGCAGCTAAATTGCTTGTGAACGCAGCACAATAATATAATATTGCAAAGTGTGTATGGGTAAATACCAGCAACAGGTGCTGTCGAATGATAATTGTTATGGGCCTCGTTGTGGCTTATGATTGTACCTGCATCAAATCTATGTAAATAATGAATAGATATTATGTGGTATGTTTGAAAGGGAATTTGAAAGTCCTGCACGTCATATAGACAATCGCATTTTTTTACCTATATCTTTTCGAAAGCGACGTGCCTGAATTCGTTTAGGAAATTCTCGTGGAACCCATATAACACCTCGGCTTAGGTACATTGATTAGAATGGAGTGTTTGAACGTTAATTGATTTCGACTTCAGAAGTACAAGAGTTTTCCGCGTAAGTATAGATAATTGGTCATATTTGATGACTGAGCATTAACTTATCACAATAATATCGATACTACTCAATATATAAAACACATTTTGTGCATGTTTCCACAACGCGCACGCCCGTCATATTATATGCGATAGCTAAATCGAACTTAATCACAATACATATTATAACGCTATACATAATATATAATATGTAATACGTTATTGTGAAATTTGTCAGACGTTTTTGTTTTTAAACGCACAACATGTATATAATAATATTATTATGTATTTATATAATTACTTTTTTAATTATACATGTCGTGGATACTCGCGTATATACCATTAAAGGTATAATAATATTATTATGCTCGATTCGCGCGCGGATCGAATGAAAGGAAAAGAAATTACACGTCGTCGTCGTCGCGAGTCCCGCGTTGATTGACACGGGTATACCACCATATTATACCTAGGTATATCGCGAGCTGCTTGAAAACGACAATACATATTATATCTCCGTCACTTTTGCATAACATTACACGGCGTACACGACAAGTTCGTGCTTGCATATCCACGCTGCCCCGTCGTGCGTGTATATCGTAATATACTTATTTACACTCGTTCGAGTGCGGTCGCGGCCGACAAGTCGGCGCGGTGTCGAGCCGAACACTCGTGTTTATAATAATATTATAATACCATTATTATAATGGATCACGCCCAAGTGTAACGCGTTATACGCGGAGAAACTTCAACGATACGAAGTCTTAAGGGCAAAAAAAAAAAAATAATTCGTATTTCCCACATAGAACAATTTGTTAAATATAATATAAAATTAATTTACTTTGTTTTTAGCCGCGACGACTGAATATAAACAAGAAAAATGTATTTAAGACCACGTTCAAAGAAAAAAAACTTGAACTGTTTCTGGAGACATATAATCTAAAAAAAAAACACAACTTACATCGGTGTGTTACCATTGATGCAGGTATATTCATTATATTTTATTTGAAATTGAAAATGTTCTATTACAATATTATATACATTAGTCCTTTATGGATCAGACGTTGGCCAGCTAGTTATTTTGGTACAACGGGAATACTGAAAAATTTAAACTGATTTGAAAATATATAAATTTAATTATACTTATGTTATGTAATAATAACTATAATTATATTAAGAGCTTATATAGAATTCAACAAATGTTTAAGAACAATAAAATTTCTTGGTTTCAGACTTTCAGCGTTTACTGTTAACTATTAATTTTATAATTACTACTAGAAATCTACTAGTCCGTGAAATTAGATCAATTAGTACAATTTATTATTTTAATAGGCACCAACGTTATAATATAAATAAATATTACAATAATGTCGGTGCTCAGTAATAAATTAAACACTGCATACCAAACAGTGCAGACTGTTAAATGCTGCAGGGATTTATAAATTTATAATATTTCAAAATGTAGTGCTCATGATTTTTGGTACGGCCGGCGTCACTAATAGCTGCTGGTTAACCTTTCCTTTGCCTACCCGTTACGATATTGTTTTTATAATCATTGGGCAATGCATGTTTGTGTGTCATAATAATATTACAATCACAATTGTTTTTTTTTGTATCCGAGTTGCAAATCTCATAAGACACCTATTGACTATATTGTAGAATATTATTATAATATCATACTGCAATGTGGATAATGTGCAACTCTAAAGTTCGTGATATTCGAACGTACGAACTATATTATGCGTGTATATACACGTAGATAATAATATAACGAAGTGTAATATATATTTTATAGTATGCGCTAGTATATGGTCAGAGCAGCTATGTGGATTTCGTTTCTCGGTTGGAAAAATAAAAAGCTGTATCAATAATCAATTTTAAAACGCGCACTGTTATACTGAATATTTTATGAAAGCGATACCGTTCGGTATACTATATAGTGTCGTCTATTACCAGTTAAGTGCACTATATTATTATGGCCGAGCATACCGGTTATACACGTGCAATACGCCATCAGCTAACTACCCGAGTACGTATTCACGAACAAACAAACTGCAACATGTATGGCGCGTTTATCCGCTGTGGTAGGTACTATAATAGTATAATGTAATCTTTATAACCAATTTGATATTTAGATAAAAACATAATCTAAGTACGTTATATTTTAAAATGCTTGACCCCCGCGTTGAAAGGATTTTAAAACGTTTTACTCGGCGGTGGCATATTATAATAAACACGCCGTACGAGGACGCTTTATCTCATCCCCGAGTTTTATTCTTACGATGATAATAATATAATATAACAATATATTGGCTTTTATCTCGAAATGTGGCAAATGTGCGGGCCCCTATATTATAATACCTAATAAATAGTTATTTATCTCGGCCGCCGTATTTTATGGACTTTTATGAGGTATTATAATATTATATAATATCTAAATATAATTTTACGACTTGTACTATCGGGGAAAAATTATGGTACATATTATTATCATGGCGTGCGCAGGATTCAATTATTATTAGTGTGTCGGACATAAAAAAGAAATGTCAGATTGACCGTAACAAATGAATTTTGGTAACGTCTTATTATGTATAACTGGTGCGCGTCGGGTGTCGACGGACTCCTCCTCCTCTATAATACTGGAAAATATAATATATATCACGGCCGTCCGTAATTGCAAAGAAACGTCGAATTTTCGATACAGATGTATCGTATTATTATTATATTACCTATGTGTTATGTAATACCTACGAAAAATTATCGACGTTATTAACACTATACATATCATACACACGCACACACACCCACACACATTATGATCATACCATTGAACCATCGACAATAATAATAATAACATAATATGACGTCGTGTCGTATCCATACAATTTATTTTTGATATCGATCACGAGCGCAATGCGTTACCGAATTTTTTTTCCTCCTTCTTCTTCTTCTTCTTCTTCTATTTTTCACGCTTCAGCTGCTCTTGTCGCATTGTTTCCACGTGTGCAGGGTCTCAATTACACGCGGTAGACGCTCTTTATTGTGAGGTTGCGGGCAATAAAACACGCACGTTGTCGCTAACGACAATTTGACAAACCATCGAGTGGGTGTGGTTTTTTCGGCGTTATTGTCGTCGTAGTTTTTGCCACCCTCCTCGCCGCCTACGACCATAATAATACAATAGATTATATACACTGTGTATAGGTTGGGCGCGTGTACGGCGGGGAACGGGAAAAAGTTTTTGACCATTATATTATTATATATTTGGTGCGCAGAAAATGATTTATTATCATTTATCGGCGAATGTCTGTGGAGGAAAGCGATCGTTTGTGTGTTAGGTGTTTATATGTGGCCGCGTTTCGTTTAAATCGAGAACAAGGAATACAATGTTATATAGATTCGACCATATAATAATTCGCAGTATATAATATATAGCTATAATAAATACCTTTAGTGGCGAAATAACGATTAAATGTTGTGCCTTGATATACGATACGTGTGCTGGATTTGAGTGACTTAAATTCAAAATACTGCAGGAGTGCGAACGTATATTGGCAAACAGACAATGAACTCTAAGTGATTTAGTTTTGATCGTTAATTTCCAATTTTCGATTTTTAAGGGGAAAAAATCACAAAAAACTGTAATATTATAATATAATACATTACACTATTATAATGAAATATTTAAGCGACCAGTTTATTGATTTTCTCAAATCTGGACAGTTTTTGGATAAATCCTAGGTAATTTTATTGTGTCATTATATCATGATTTTGAGTATAAAGGCAACCCAAATGGAGTTGTCCAATATCAAAATTGTTATCTATAAATGTTGGTTGGTTAAATTTAAAATCAAGAGAGGCTAAGTATATGCGGAGTCGTTGATCTGATGTTATTGGTAACTGGTAATAGTCTATAATTTGAACTTTGAATTATACAAAGTCACTTTTTATGTGACGTTTTAACGATTTCTGTGAAGTTTCTGACGTAAATCTCGAGATATACATACAATCTCATCATTTCGGATTTAAAAAAAAATAACATGCATTTTACCTATATAGTTGCGTAAGCCCGTAAAAGTTTGGTCTCATTAAAACTACCAACTAAAGCTAAAAATATGTCGTCACACCTTTTCGTACGATTATTCACCATATAGGCTGGGCGAAAAATTATTTTTTTATGTAAAAATAACTATACATAACTCTTGAAAAACGCCAAGGTGATAACAATGAATGTAATCGAAGTAGAAAAACGTTGGATAATTATTACTAAGATGTTGTTAATGGTATTAATACGATGACTGCGCATATTTTAATAGGACGTTCCGCGTTATCGAGACGTATTTCCGGTACCACAGCTATATACACCTATTAATTACTAGATGATATTATAATATGAATTCGATTGTTTGCCGACGATTAACAATAATATCTGTTCTTATCGGCGGAAACGCTGTACGCACGAGATCATAATATATCGATAACCCCGCGGAGTCTGAATCTGCACTGCACATTGGACTCGAATATTCGAAGGAGATATAATACGAGTTCGAGTACTTGTAAAGACGCGTCTCTGTATTATTATATTTTTCTGTTATTGGACGTCTTATATTATTAAAAACCCGAGTAAAAAAAAAAACGTATTCATTTCTGTACGCTGCAGTCGTTATCCGATCGAATATCATTCACACACACACACACACACACACACACACGTTATTACACGTAATTTATATTATATTAAAAAGATTTTTCTCCTCCGGCGCACTAAGCATAAATTATATACTGTCCATACACACGCTCTTGCTACTGGTCTTCTGCCCCGTTGCCCATAACCGCGGTATGTGTCCTTAACGCGCACAAGCGCGGTTCACACGTTCGACTTTTACTCGCTAGCTAATATTATTATAGATAAATGATATACATAATAATATTATACTCTCACGCACACGTACGCACACTTTTATAGGTAGGTATAATAGATACTGTGCAAGAGGCGAGGGTATAATAATAATATGATGTGATATTGTATGTACGTACATTTTTTTTTTTTTGGTTTTTGACATATAAGGTAATAGGAGTTGGAGCTGTGAAGTTCTCTAATAGGTATACAATACGATAAGATAATATAATATTGATATATTTAAGAGGACTATTTCAGCGCACTATTTGTTTTCTCTCTCTGGTCCACGAGAAGCATACAGACAAGACGCATTGACCCGCAATCATTTTTCTACGTTTTCAAAAGTAATCTCAGAGTAAAATCACCCATCACAAAAAAGATAGAGAATAAGTGAGGGAATGACGTATCGATTTTATATTTTGTTGTTATTTGACTTTCAGAATAAACAAAACAATTTTGTACATTTAAATGATGTTTAAATTGTTTTGAGACAATGTTTTGACGAATAGATATTCCCTCAAAAATATTATTATCTATCTTTTTTGTGATAGGTGATTTTACTCTAAGATTACTTATGCACATAGAAAAAACGATTCTGCGAAATGCGTTTTGTCTATGTTGCGCGTGGGCCAGAGAGAGAAAACAAAATATGGTCCGCTGACATTCTCATAATATATTATCTATTTCCAATGCCCCATCTCGTTATCCCTATTTTAAATAACTCTCTATTTACGACCGTTGTATATAAATAATAATATATAATATTATATGGGTACCATTTAGCTACCGTATGGTACTTATTGGTTGTTTATGTAGGTACGAGTACGGATTATATTGTAACTGTTTTATCATTAATAATAATTATTATTCTAGGAAGGTAGTAAGGTGCTATACCTAGATGGGATTTCGTTTTATGTATACACAATTTATTATAATTACTGCCGTCTTGTCTTACGAAATTTTATTACAATATATCTATTAGGTATATAATTCTGTTACTACTTGGGATGTTGAAGTCGATAAGAGTTTTATTTTCACACAAATGTATATTTTTTAAATTATGTTCCAAGTAAATACATTTTGTATTAAAAATGTATTATTATTACCAGCATATTATTACAAAATGTGAGATTTTATACGGCATACGTTGTGCATAGCCGTACGTATTGTGGTCGCCTATAATAGTAATTTGTTAAGGCTATTGAAAGCGCATCTTTTCTCGTCGGTTTATCGTTCACTTAGACCAATAAGCGAAATAAATATTTACCCAGTACCAAAAGTCCGATTTTAATTTTGAAAACATATTTTAATTCCTTATTGTCTTTCCTAGGTTACGTAGAAAATGGATTTTCGATTTTTTTTTATTAGTAACATTAAAGCAAGGTGAATTTTGAAAAAAGAAATTAATATACCTATTTTATAATTGATTTGGTACTATACTAATTAAACAATACAAGAAAATCGAACATCCATTTTTAACATAACCTAGAAAATAAAATAAGGAATTCAAATATGTTTTCAAAATTAAAATCGGGATTTTGATAATGTGTGAAATATTTTTCTTCCGCTTTTTGGGACTTCCATGTTCAAACTTTTTTGATCGCAAAATGTAGTGACGCGTGTAGGTACGTTACTGATTTCCAAGAATCACAGCCGTAGCTTATCTTTAATTACATAAAGTATTCGGGGAACTCGCGCACACTAATGGTCAGTCTGCAGTCACACATAACTCACGATGGATACATAGAATATTGCCTAAGCACGACCCCTTAAAAAATGGTTCGATTTCAACAATAACCGAGTAGAGACAAAAATAAGATAAAAGTTTTACACTTTATATTTAGGTATATTAATATTTCTGAGTAAATACATAATAAAATAATTTTACGGTAGATCGTAAAACTACTGACTTCTCTTAAATAATAATAAATTAAAAATTAAAAGATAACACACACACACGCGCGTGCGTTATAAAATATTATTCAACTATAATATAATGATATGGTAATATTATAGCAATCATTTCTAAAATAAAAATCACCGTTTGACTTTGTATTTTAGATAGCTGGTGTATTAAATATTATTAAATAAGATCTCGTTTTATATAATATAGGTATAATACACATTATTATATAGGTATTGACTATTAACGAACATTATGAGTTTTCATAATAATTTATACCACGTGTTTAATAATACAAGAACTAGTTAAAACGATAAATTATATTATTAGTTAGGACTTGGGAACGTTTAAGAAATACATCAAAGTAAACTGAACAATTCAGCTTATATACTATAATATTATAGAGTTTAATATTATTTTATCATATATACCTAATCACGTCTTCATCTTAAACGGTTAAATTAAATAAATGTAAAAACTCATGTCCTTGTGACCGTGTGTAACAATTTGAATAGTTTAGTGCCTATGTGGTTTGTTTTAAAATACGCGTTAGGGCCAGTTCTTAATGAAGACATATATTATCACATAATATGTATAAGCTAATTAGTATATAATTTGAAACACTATTTCTAAAATAAGGTTCCTATTCGTTTAAAAGATTTATTACGTAAAAATAATTAAAAATTGTAGATATAATATTATGAATTATGATATTCTATAGCAGAGGCTCCTAAGTTAGCGAACTCTGTTTTACTCGAACTTTTGTTGGGGAGAGGAATAATGTTGGTATTTGATATTTACTAATTTAATTTATTTGGTACTAATTAATATAGTCATTCCAACACCCCTGCACCGATATAGAATCCATCTCTTTTCAACTTTTGGTATAGATCGTTTATTGTATTATTACACAGGGTTATTAAAAATGATTCATCCGCTTTCGAATGGTAATATAATATAGTTAGTTTATAGGTCAGGTTGTGGCGAACATTAAATAAAAGCGAATAATATTTCGAATTAATTTCATGGAACTTATAAAAAAATTTTCTATGCTCACACGAACAACATCTAATCGGAACTCAAGATCATGCCATGCGCATGTCCGTTGTACTCATAGACCTTATACTATAGTATCGTCTATGGTTGTACTCGATTCAGCTAATATTGTTAAACCTCTCCGCAGTGGTTAACGATAACAACTATCATGGTATATAGGTACGTCCATCGATGATACCCATCTGTATTAACCCCAAAATAAGTATATAGTCACCTGGACCCATTAATAAGTGACCTAGGAACCTATAGCTATATAGGTATGCAACGCATTGGATGATTTATTTCGAATATAAACATCGTACACGTGCAGGACATATTATTATCACGAAGTAGTTATTTCTATTCGATTAGTCGGTTTTTTTGTTTTGTCATTATATACCTACATATAATACCGTTTTCGCGGCTTTTGTTTCCGCGCACTCGTGTACAATTATTGTAATATATCGCCATTGCAGAGCACAATGAGTACAATTATTTATTATTATCGCACATCATTATGTGTACATATTATTGCCGTATAGGCGACACGCATTACACGCGCTCCAAATGTTCACTTTGTGCGACTATATAATACCCACGCTTGGTAAAAACACCGTACGTACGCTGCACGTCGTAAATCACTTTTGAATTGTTTTTTTTCTTCTTCCAGTACAGCGATTTAACCGCGTAATTATGAACGTGGACCTACGCCATATAATAATGATATGTAGGTATAATGCGGCGTGTGTGCCGACTTTGCGGTAAACCGGCAACGCGAGGTCGGTACAAAACGATAATACACCGTACACATAGTATATACCTGGTATATTAATATATCTAAATTATAGTAGGCATTGTTCGTATTAATGATAATTGCCAAAAAAAATTCGTCCTAATTTCGAGCGAAATGTGTACGCGTTACAACCGATATTGGTTGGTAATAATTGTATATGTTATAAACGAATAGATATAATTATTGTCGAATACAATTTTCCCGAAAGTTTTTAATCACAATACGTATATAGGTATATATATTATTATATTATTGCACTTGATGATTTGCCATAATACATTATAGGAATTTGCGTGTTGGCGCCATGTGACACATATTGTGAGACGAGAAGACAATAATATAATAATTCAGATTTTTTCGAATAAAAAAAATGTATACAAATTAATTTATGTCAATTTTCGCTATAATTATTTAAACGACTACAGACCCTGGAGCTTGAGCAACAATATTTTTTGAAAAATGATTTGATGTTAATCGACTAATCGTTTTGTAAGGGTAAGCTCGATTTTTGATTTTAAGATCCCCGTATTTTATTTGTACATAGAATTTATATACATTTTACTGAAGAGTCTACAATTAATATTTTATATTCAGTGGAACCCTAATTATGTACATTGGTACATCTACAATATATACAGGGTGTAACAGATAGAACTGACTTTTGGAATAACTTTTGTTTTAATCAATATTTTAAATTTTTTTTTTTTATACATAATTTATAGCCACTTGCGCTACATGTGTAATAAAAAAAAAATTATTTTTATTTTTTAATACCAAAAATTTTAAATTTTAAATTTGATTTAATTTTTTTTTGAATAAATTCAAAATAGCCAATTTGCGAATCTGATTATAAGAACTATTTGGATGGTAAAGACATTTATCTAAATCAAGTAGTTTATTTTTTAGAATTTTTTTAAATTTCAGTATTATTTTGATTAAATTAATTTGGAACACTATAACTTTTTTAAAAATATTATTTTTGGAAATTTGCTAACATGAGAATATTTCTAAAACTATTTACTAATCCTATAATTTTATCAATTTTTGTCATAAGTTTTTTTTTTTTTTGGTCAGTTCTTTCTGTTACACACTGTATACACATTATACATATATATATAAATATATATATTTTTTTAGCTAAGCCGTTAAGGCCTCGACTACTAAGATCATTAGGCTGAAGGTTATTTTTAGTCAGTTTTTATAGTGGGGAAGCGTGTGGGTTTGAAATCCGTGTATGTGTGGCAAGGATTTGTCACTAAAAACCCGGGTGGTCACCCATCCGGGAGTTAGCGACAACGACCGA
>NC_042496.1:37846642-37875999 GCF_005508785.2 Acyrthosiphon pisum
TTTGTGACTAGTTACCGACTGATTCATGATTGATTGACCGTGGACTGATCATGGATTTTGACTACTGTTGGAACGCATTTCTGACAGTCCACAATAAACTTACCAAAGCCTATAATAGATAAGAGATAAGAGATAAGAGATTGTATGATTACTGTGTCTCGGGCTCCCAGTCCGGTCAGGAATCCGCGGATCGTTTTGACTGTCAATAATCAGTCATAAACTGGTCTGATAACGTGTTGGAACAACCATCTGACAGTTTGAGTTTGCGTTTTAGGCGGGTTGGAACGGAAAAGTTCTACTGCGCATGCTCCCGACAGTTCTATGATAGTTTGACCGCGTGTTGAAACAACCCTATAATTATAATTTAGTCAACGTCTACTGTTGGAAATATTATGATAATATCTATACGTATAAAAACAATCGGTGGGCGAGTATGACGTACAATAATCAAGAGACCTGTTGGATTTGCTCTGACCGTTTAATGAGACAGCTGTGTGGCGTCATCGCTTCTTGACTATTGTGAATTTACTACGCGTCTGCGCGACTCGGCGGTGTCATCTACCTAGCAATTTCTACGACCTGTCGACCTCTTGTCTCAACATCTAGTTAAGTACCTACTGCAACATCCAAGGTTTTTATGTTTTCACAAATGTTGGGGGGGGGGGAACTTGCAAATCGTAAGTTGTAGTAATAAGTGTACAAATTTGAAATCATTATAATTATTAAAATTAAGTTTGTCAAACTTTATTTGAATTGTGAAAATGATGGTCAGCGTCGGTAAAACCATCGATTTTCATTCCAGTCGATTTCTGTATGCACCAAAATATTCCATCGTTTGTGTAATCTGTTTTGGCTTCAAAATGCTCTGTGTAAGCTTCACACTTTTATAAAATAATATTAAGCCGAGTTGACGCGAAAAATTCAAACCGAAAAAGCTGTTTTTAAATCGTGTATTATGGCAATACGAACACCGGTTAAGATATGTTATGTTCATTTTAGTTTGTATGCGTATAATGTATATACACATATAGTTTTCATATTATAGTATTTCACAATTGTTTTGACGTATTCCTGAAATATATTACTTTCTGAACGAAACACCTTATGATTGTTGTATAGGGAATTCGTGTCGATATACGCGCGCGTTATAATACAATTAATCACAATGATTGTATCGTATAATACTATAGTTATTATGTATGCCATTATTGTCGTAATAATATCACACGATGTTATGTATAGGAGGATGGCAAAATAATGATTCGTCAATTTAATTTTTGACCATTATTTTGGAAAACTTCGAGTCGTACGCGTCGTATAAACGCTGATTTTCTTATATAGGGAAGTTGACATCGGCCACACAAATCGTACGCATATTATCATTATTATACGCACAGATAGGTTTTATCATAAATTTGTTTTATCCGCACGGTCGTTAATCGAACTTTCAGTCCTCACTCGTCGCGAGGATATGTGTAAAACGTATAGACGCTGATCACGATGTCACAGCATTGAAAATTTATGCGAACACGCGCGCGAAGAAAAGGTTGTCGATAAAATAATAAAATCCTATATCTCCATACCGGAGTGGTTTTTTATTCGGCGGCGGCGATAGGGCGCGGTTATAAAGGCGGACGGAATGTAAATTACCGAAAATCCTCGTACGTGTATATCGAGCACAGACGCCCTACATTTGTATATTATTATATTATACATTGCTATACACATCGGGTTGTCGTGTCCGTACCTATATACTTCACTGCAAAGGACGGTCAAGTCGGCCACAAAGGATAGGTACAATAAATCACACCGTTGACCGTCTCTACGGATATATCTATACAGGGCGATTCGCCAAGCATGCTCGCCCCACACATTTATCTTTGATAATTAAGTTATTGAAACTCTGATTTTTAAAAATTTTATTATCATATATTTTAATGGTTGACTATACAATGGAAGCAGGTACAAATTAAAATTGCCAATCTAATAATTAGGTTAGAAAAACTATTATGTTATGTTGTGGTAACTGCTGTATACTATAACTATAGTTATCCCAACATAATTATGTCAACTCTATTGGAACTCTCAACCATATTGTATCATGGTTGTCCGTATATTGACCATGGTTTATGGTTGGGGTAACTATTAAAATGGTAACTGTTAATATTTATTTATTCCCGTGTACCTACTCAAAAACTATTTTTTTCAAATTCTTGAATTTTTTTTTACTACTTAAGGAGTGTCCTCTGGTGATGCATAATTTTTAATTATTACTGTAAATTATTTAGTGGATTATTGTTTTTAGAACATTTTTAAGTATCTATAATTAATTCAAATGTTTATAACGAGTAGTTTCTCAGTTATTAAACTGTTTATAATAAGAACAAATTACAATAATAGTCATTAAAAATGGATCTAGTGTTTATTATACTTGGACTATATTAAGATAGTCGATAGATTAACGTAAATTACAATTCATTAAAATGTTCAAACCATCCGAACTGCACCCAATACAATATACATCATTATAGTATGTATTATACTATTTTTTGAATGTCATTTTATATTCAAACAATAACATGATGATTTGATAACAAATTATCAGTGGATAAATATGCGAGAAGTCGCGTTGTTTATGCGCATATCGAACACCTAATTTGGTGACATTGTCTCTAACATCGGTAACATTTTTTGTATTGATTTATTACGCTGTGGCTCCATCCTTAGTACCTACATCATCTAAGGTCGTAGGTGATATATTAGCGATCCAAACGTATATACAGTAGCCGATGGCGAGAGACCTGCAGTGGAAACCCGAAGAGACCTTACCTGACCCAGGGTACCCTGTACCCGAAATGCCCTTCCGCGCACGGTGCGCGACGAGATAGCGTCTCCGACGGACGAGATTTTCCTACGTATACGCATAAATATACACACACACCCACACACACACACACACACCTCTCGTAAATGCCGTCGCCACTGCTAGACGTCGCCAACGACTACTATATTCGCCGCCGACGCCACCGGTACGCACTTCGTAGGAACAATTGCGGTCCGTCGCAGATACGAATCTCTCTCTATCTCCCTCTTTCACTGTCCCTATCGTGCGCAGTCTCTCTCGTGTACGCGCGCGTACCATTGTGGCGTGTACATAGCGACGCTTTAGACGTATTGTTATGTGTATATACTATATATGCATGCGCACGCGTATACCTACATATTATTATATAATAATATAGTATTGTCGGTAAGTAGGTACCTATGTGTAGGTACGACCCGATGAAAATAATAAAAAGAAACATACACACGATTTTTTTCTTATCCTCCCACCCCCGCATTTTCCTCCAAGCGTCCCTTTTGTAAAAATACAATAATATCATATTATATAGGTACCTATTGTCCGTCGCGCGGCTAAGGTAACCCACAGTCGGGCGCGGTGTAGGGGAGGGGTTCGATATGCGACCTGTCTATATACGCTGGGTCCTATCCGCCGCCGACAGTGGCTGCAGCAGCGGTGTATCGTAATTTTTTTTTTCTCGTCTAGCGAAGTCGGAATATCGATATTTTCATGTATATGTATACGTCGTACACTACCTATACATGTTGTTATATACATACAAAATGTTTATGTGTACCTATATTATGCGCGCGCGCGAGGGCGTGTTGAGGTGAATACGCGCGCACACAATCGGATAGATGACACGAGGTCGTTTGCGAGAGATTTCGCGCACGCGCATCACCGTTTCGATAACAACAATAAAAATAAAAACATTTCAAACACACGCGCACACGACGTTTATAGTATTATATTATTATTGTCGTCGACCCCGGAACGCGAACACATATAATACGCATATTATACTTATATAGGCACGATACTATAATAGTATACACGTACATAACAATATAGGTATATAATATGTATACGATGAGCAGCTATCGTAAATTTTATTACACGCGTTTGACTTTGCGCTTTTTCCGATTCCGTCGCGGATAAGCGGCTCGTGCCGACGCGGCTTCGCACGAAAACCGCGTCGTTCTCGTATGGCGCGAAATACGCGTGCATATTATGTAATACTATGGGCACAATGTCACATGATATCATACGAGCTGGGATCTATTTTTGTCACAAAACGATTTCCTCTCTAGTAGCATCCAGCCGAGCTCTGGGCTCCGTAAATTGTTAATCTTATATTTGACAGGTGTTACCTTCACGCACAGGTACAACGTAATAACTTCTAATATAATTTACGATTTGAAGTTTCGCTGACAGTTGTCGAAAACTCTCCATGTCTGTTTCGAAAACCGTCTTTAATATTACGGTACGGCCCACTGCAGGGCTGCATGCAATTTGTCGTATTATGGGTGTAGTTATTAATCTATCAGTCGCAGCTATCGGTAGACGTCCGCAACATAGTATTATCCGAGATTATCGTTTTGACATCAAAGACTCATTGCCTACAAAAGTATTTTAGTTTTTTTAAAATAGTATATTATATTAATCAATTTGAAATTGATCATTTTTTTAAAAGTTTTTTCTTCTTTTGTATAATGACAAAAAAACCGGTCGTTTTTTCGTACTTTTACATCACGCATTTTGAACCTGTCACAAAGAATACACGCATGGAATTCGGCCGCTGTCAACCAATATCACTATATATTGGCACGCAATTCGGATGCAGATAAATTTTTAATTTCATATTTTGAAGCAAAATATGCATTTTAAAGTATTTTGATTTATAAAAATCGAATTTCTAACGAGTGTTTATTAGTTATATGAGTTTACAACGTCGATAACTAATTTTATGAATTATCTACCTATTAAAAATATTAAAATGTGTGACGTTGAAGAATCTTTAGAAAATTCTCTAATTTTTTTTTTACATATATTTATACAGCTAATGACTATAAACTATACTCAACAATTAATTGTAAACAATATAATATTATTATTATTATAGAATTATCTATTTTAAAATTTTGTAACTGTACCTATATACAAATATCATTGAAAACGGAAAGTCAGCTGGTGGCGGGGCGAAAGCTAACAATAGTATCATAAAGGCTTAATGTGTAGAACAGAGAAGCAAAAGAGATCCAACAAAATGTTTATACACACAAAAAAATTTTCAGAAAAATATTCTTATTAGAAATATGAAATTATAATTAAGTACCTGGGTATGATTTCATTCAAAAAATTAGAAAATCATAGAAAAAACATAATTTTTTCATCGAAAATATTGTTTCGTAATGATAGTATAGCTACCTAGGTAAAATAAATATTATACTTTTATAATTTTCAATTATTATGAACTAATGAATCAGATAAGCATATTTAAATAAAAAATAAAAAAATCGTTCAAATTTTCAAAATAAACAATTAACTGAAATCGTATATAAAATAACAACTATTATTATAAAATATGAGGTCCTGCACTATTATTATTATTCTTACATATTAATATATTATGTTATATTATTCAGTTATTACTTATTTTATAAGTCACGACAGTCGACAGTAATTGTCGTGGTGTAAATAATATATATTTAGCTGTACATATAATATTATGTGAGCATACCTATATACGATATTCGTATATATTAATTATTAAAATTAAATCAAAAAATGTCATTATTATTTTTCGACCGCAGCCTGCAGGGACATGCGAAACACGCGGAAGCATTTACCGCGCGAAAGCCCTCAAAATAATATATTATATCCCACGCTTGCACCACACCGGTGTCGCGCCCTGTCGCTGGGAATATTATTTGAAATCGCGTCATATATAGGAGGTACCTATACGCGCTCGGAGATATAATAATAATAATAATAATAATACGTACGTGCACGGTGATTTTTCGGATGTGACAAACGGGCCGGAGAAAGAATGTTTTCCCACGCGCGTTCTGACGTGTGTGTGTGTAATAATCATATCTGTGCGTACAGTCTGTATATAATATACTCTATATATCTATACACATGTACATACCTATATATATATATATAATATATATGTATAATATGGCGATCACGCACAGGATGCAGTCCTCGTGTGGCTACGAAACGAGAAATCCTCGCCGAGCACCTGTGCAGCCGCGTCACCGCCACCCCGTCGCCGCCCGCCACCGAGTAAAACTTCACAAATCGTTAATTAACCGAAAACACGAGCCGCAAAACTCGACTCCCCCCCCCCATCGCCCCAACCCGCACACCGCATTAGCGCCATGCAAATCGCAAACGACCCGTAATAATAATAATAATAATACCTATAGGTAGGCGTGCGACGAAAGTGTATGTATACAATATACTATAATAATTACGTGGGGTTAGTGCGCTGCGGCGAAAAAAACAATCACTGCGGACGCATCGCTCGGCGGTGGTACACATAATCGGCGGTAGGTACCAGCTACGGTATTGGCCGTGGTATATATATATATATACCTATACACAGTGTTGTGCGCGTAATATGGTTACTGATGCTGCAGCAGACTTTCAACAGTGTATAATATTATAATACAGTCATTAGCATTTTAATGATTGTTTTTCTTTGGAAAAATAACGAGAAGAAACTCGTCGTTGCTATATATCACGATATTAACATATAAATGAACGTCTCGTTGAAAATCTGTTAATCTGCCACGCTTATTGTGCATTCCGCCGCCGTCATATTTAACCACTCGATTTATGTATAATATCATATTATGCTCGTTATACAGTGTGACGTAAATATTATATACGATAGTTACCTACCTTATATTATATTATAATATTATAATATAATATGATAATATGCAATGCACTCGTCGTCGACGAACGCGGTTTTTTTTTTATTCAGAAACATTTTAATCGCAAGACTGGAGCCACAAAGTCGTTTTCGATTAAAAAACAACTGTATATAGCGCGCGTTTCGGCGATATTATAATTTGTATGTTATTAAAAAAAAATTGGGATGCAATTTGAACGCGTGCGCTCGAGCTCGTTGGTCTCAAGTCTCGACATTATTATTATAATATATTATTATATGGGCACATGTATACAAATTATACGCGTGGGTGCGTTTTTATTATATTTTTTTTTCTTCGTTTTTATTTCATTTATTATATCTATTTAGCTAAGGTGACGAATGTTTTCAGTACCTTATTGGCATACCTATACACTGAACAGTTTAAAGCCGTTCTTATTATAGTCAACTATATAACTATTTATCAAAACCTAATTGCGATTTGACAGTTTATTGTTTATGATTAACATAAAATACTGTATTGTAGTAATTTCTTGTGTGAAATCAAATGAAGGCTCACCGGGGACGTTCGGATGGCAAGACACGCTGCGCCTGGTTATATTATATTTTTAAACAAAGAAACGACAGTTAAAATAATAGAAAAAACTTTCGTAGAAAACTGCGTTGTTTGACTATTTAAATTCATATACAAGGCAATTCGCCTAAGAAAGCTCAACCCCCTCCCCTTTATTCTTAATCATAATAATGCGTTTTATTGGAATTACTAATTTTTTTTTTAGAATTTTTAAAAATAGGTACATAGACCATAATTCAAAATGTGTTACTTTTTAATTACCTACATTTAAGGAGTTCCTTGTGGTGATACCAACTTTTAAAATAAAATGAGAACTGCTATTTTTTGACTGTAAATCAATATTTTTTTGAAAATATTGATATAATATATCTAAATCGAAATTTTAACGAATAGTTTTTGAATTAGAAATATTAGTGCTTGGTAATAGTTGTATAGGTATAAAATATAAAATAGATGGACTAAGGGCCCGTTTTACAATCATAGTTTAAACCTCGGTTACGCTTGAACCACTAATTTTACCGGCCGAATTCGGTGGTTTAACGGGAGTTAAACTATTGTAATACGGGCCCTTAGTCGAGCACCTATACTTATTTTATTGGTACAGATAATTTCTAAAAACTGTAAAAATATGTTAATACAAATATACAATATAGGTAGTGTTTATTAATATAATTTCCAAAAAATCATAACATAATTATCTTTTGAACCTATTATAATGATCCATCTTAATAATTTTTAATCACTTAGAAACTAGTCGTTCAAATTTGAATCAATATAATGTTTATCAAAATCTTCATACAAATGATGTGCATAATAGTCAATAGAGAATAGTTATAACTAACAACTAATACATATTGGAGTTTGAAAAAATGAAGTTTGTGTCGTCATCACTGGACACTATTATTATCAAGAAGATATTTTAGAAAATTCCAAAAATAAGAGTTCGATTCAATTCACATAGTCGAAAGAAAATTGGAGTTGAACATCATGGTTTGTAAATCACTACCCTGCACTCTGCAGTAATAATTGGCAAGTATATAATATTTTTCATACAAATGATAATAATTAATAATAAATAACAATCGCAACACAATTATACTACGACGAGTAGGTATAGGTACCTATAACGTCCTGCGATTTGCCGACGGTTGGAATAAATTCCTCTCGCATGTATGGATATACTGATGAAATTTAAATCGCATTTTATTTTACACCTTCCTAGCGGTAGTATATTAAAAATATACACAAACATATTATTATATAATGTGTACACGATCGTCCACTCGTCGACTCAAAAAGAGCTCTCGGCCTATATATCGCAGCCGCTGCCGTGATAATATTATGTAGGTATCAGCCGGTATACATAATATATCGTAATCACACCACACGCGAGTCAAGTATAAAAAATCATAACAGTGTGATGGAGGTGAAAGAAGGAGACCAGGACGAAAAAGACGGAGACGGAAAAGAAGAAGAAGAATGAAATAAAATAAAAAACATTACACACACGTCGATGCCGGTGGAGGTGGCCACGAGGTCAACCCGTTTGAAGTCCCGTCAGAATATCTCTACGGGTCCGTCTCGCGGGTCTCTCATCGGTGCGTCTCCATCCGACGCTGTGCGCTTACAATATTAATATTATATATACCTATATATAATACGTGGCTATATATATATATTTATATACACACACATATATATAGGTATTAAATATATATATGTTCCGCGCACAATATTATATTATTACCATTATATTGTTTCGCTCGTCATTTATCACGCCGTCGTCGTTTTATTTCTCTCACCTGACCGTTTTACACGCGTACCTATATTATTATTATTATTATTATTATTATTGTTATTATTACTATATACGATTGCGCACACCGATCGTTCACGCGCGTTATTTGTTGTACACGGCTCGTAATCGTATTCACCCTGTCTCGTATTATTATTATTATTATTATTATTATTATTATATTATACCTACGTGTGCCCATGAATTATAAACACACGAGTATATGTATGTATATTTATATCTTATATAATGTATATTAGTGTGCTTGTGTGCGCTTATAATAGACGTACACCTTCACACACATAATATTTTACACTACACGCGTACGATATACACGTATTACCTATATATTATTAAAATATTATATACGATGGTCGCCCGCACAATTTGTTATTCACCCGATTGCCGCCGCAGTCGTGAGATGAGTAATGGATTTCGAGACGCGCGCAACAGGTGACGGACGGGCGTGAAGAGAGAGAGAGACAGAGAAAGAGAGATAGAGTATACGCGACGGGTATGTACCTACATTTTGTCTTTCGGAGTGTGACGTGAGAACGCACGTGTGACAAAAATCGGTGTGCGCGATTTTAAGACTCTGCGAAGACTCGGCAAGGTGTATCATTATAATTTATAGTTATCTGCCGAGAGTGTCTCTGGTACGTGCGTGAACGTTGCAAATACACGTTTCACGAAAATCCGTCGTAATAATAATATATAGGTACACGAACGCTTGGGAAGCGAGAGTCAAAACATTATATCACTGCATATTATTATATAGGTATATACAACTGAAGTGGAACGCAAATGGTTTTTAGTTATATTGTTGTCATTGGTTCCATAATATTTCAAAATTACGGCGGTTACAGTATATTTAAGACTCTACTATACTATATAATATAGTTGTTTTTGCTTTAAACTATATTATTATCACTGGGCCCCAGATTATAACGCAAAGTGCATATTATTTATTGGATAACTCGAGAGTCTCGGACAATGCATTTCGAAAGTGCATAATTCGTTTCGTGCAACAGAGAATACTTCAAAGGTGACAGCTTCATTTTGCATTATATACGCCCTTTTTTTCCATTTTTTAGAGCATTTTATTTATTTTTAGTGCATATATTATTATACATTGTACGAGCTTATATAGACAGTAACGTATACAGTGAAATGTAAGCCGGAGAGGAAAACACCTAGAGACGGACCGAAGAAGAGGTGGCTAGACGTAGTAGAAGAGGATTTTAAGACCCTGGGGTGCAAGATTGGGAGAGAATCGTTCAATGGACTGATGTAGTAATGGTGGCAAAGGCCAAAGACTCGAATAGAGTTATAAATGCCAGTGATGATGGTGACGAGCTTGTAGTGAAAATTAGGAATATAAAATATTTTATCAAGAAATATTGTTTTCATAATATTTGATATAATACAAGTAGTTTTTATAGGTATCAAATTCCAATCGTTCTATTCGTGAATGTGATAACGTCTTTATCGATCTCATAGACCCTATACTCTATACTTACCTTATACTGGTAACGGCGATTATCATACGTTGTGTCTTACTCAAACAAATAACAACTAATTGGTCTCTTTTAGAGAGTTACATTGTAATTTGTAATATGAGTATCACATTTATAGATATAAATTATACAGTATATATGATGTTAATTTTTTAAGAGTGTCTAAATACGGTATTTTTTTTTTTGTAGTTATTATTGTTAGTTTGGTTAAGGTAAATAAGAAACATTAAAAAATCTGGAGGTTAAACCATTGTTTTCTTCTTGCTTACGTGGTGCCCATCAAAAAACTTTGGGTAATTTTTTATGGACATATAGCGTTAAAAATCAGTTTAAAATGATAATTATAGGGCATATTTTTTAAAGAATTTTTTGATTGTTATTACTATTAGTGCATTTAAAGCCAGGTCCTAATTATCACACTATTATAGGTATATCGTAACTGTCTGTTGGTTAATATCGGTAGAGATGGCATGGCGCAAGTCGCTACACAATGTTGGCCAACCCTAACAACAATTTAGACGCTCTCAAAAACGATGTCAAGAGGCATTTCGGAAGGGCGCGATTACGACCGCGGTTGAGTAACACTGTTCCTGACAGATCTTCGTGAACGTGTTTTGATAATATTATATCCAGCTCCACGGCCGAGTTAAGTGAAAAAAAAAATAAAGAGGTGCAGGTACGACAGTGTATAATATTATCTCGAAGCAGGTTACCTCCCATTTAAACGGTACATTTTGGTGTTTTTTTTTAACCAGACCTAACTCATTATCTGCTGGATCAATTAATACCTAATCGATTTGAAAAAATCAGACAAATTGCGAAGACGATCCTTTTGTTTTGAATATTAAATTATTAAAGAAAATGTGCAAACTTTTTAATGAAAAATTATAATGAAATCTGGAATCACGGCGGCGGCCGCATCTCTCGTTGTCGTGTCGACTTGTTCTCTCACACCGTTATTGCTATATTACCTATTTCACAACTTTACGTATTTATTATTTGTTTCATTTCGTTATCGACCGTCGCTTCATTAAAATATTACCTTAAATGTATTATATTATTAATAATTAATTTAATGTAATTTTTGAAATTGTAATATTATTACTATAGCATTGGTGTGCTATTACTGTGTTCGCACTCGCGTACGATAATAATATACATATTGACTAGTGGTATTATTTAATATTATCATCATCGTTGTATTGTATACCTAATATATATTGTTTAGATCTTTATGCACATATTTATTACATTAAGAGATGATGTAGTTAATTACTAAATATCTTAGTGTTGTGCGATCGACCAGAAAAGCATTCGACTACTTTCAATATATTATATTTTATATCAGCACTGCAGTATTATAAATTATAGTCAGCATACCTATCATTACACACCTGAGAGAGCGTGGGTCGGACACATCCACCACGTGGGTAAAGGGCAACAAACTCACCGTAAACTTTTTCGCACTCGAGTTCAATAGAAACAGTAATATCACAATAATATAGTATCAATATAAATATGTTTTTGTTCCATATTATAATATTATTACCTATGTTACACGAATCGTAATAGTGTAGAGATAACGTAGTACGCACAAAGCAGTTCTGAAAAAATTAAATAAAAAATAATACGAATGTAAAAAAGTACCAACTTTTTCTTTAGGTTTCTTCGATTAAACATTAGCCTTATACATATATACCGCCGTCTCTGGCGGTTAATAATAAGGTCATCTATATTATAATATTATATATTTATAGTGGTGTGCATATATGTGTCTCGATAAAATACCGACTCATTCAATGACTAATGATTATATATAATAGGTATATTGATAACATAATAATACTATACATTATACGCTCCGTGTAAAATATTATATTTTTTTATGAGTGTATATGATGTGTATACAGCCGATTACACACAAAGTATTCGTTTCTCGTCGATAAATTATCTCTGCATAATATAATAATATATAAGACACGAGAGTATTCCGTAAACGTATTTGCTTAACAATAATAATAATAATAATATATTTAGTATGGGTGTGTGTATAATAGTTGTTGGCTGTGTTGTTAGAGTAACTTAAGTTTCGAGTTATTGTAATTGAATTACTTTTTAAGAAATTTGATGGTAATTTTATTTTATTTTATTATAACGTAATTTAAGCTACTTTTTAGGTCTAAAATTAATCTTTTCTTTATTTAAAAAAAAAAATACATTTTAATTGGTAATATATTTTATTATTACAATAGTCTAATGGTAACGTTTTTGCTGTAGCAAAAAATTGTTTTATTTTTAATAAGTTGTAGACTGTAGTTTGGCGAATGCATATTGTTATAAATATAAATTTAAAAATTAAAAACTAATGTGTTAAACAATAGTATTGTCTACTTTGGTTCTTAAATAAAGATTTTTATATAGTTCCATATTGTTGATTATCATTACCTAGTTGATATATCGACAGCTTAATAATTAAGCACCAGAGCTAAGTATTTTTGAAAAAAAATAAACTAAAAGTAACTTTAATATTGTAACAAAGTTATTTTTTTAACTCAAAAGTAATGTAACACAACAAAATACAAAAAGCGGGTTAGTGGATGTCACTCTGCTGTACAGTAGGTTACAAGTGGGTCATTACAGAATGGATTGTATTAAATTTGAATTCAATAATATAATAATATCACTGTATACGAAAAACAATATTATGAGCGAAGGTGGTCTGTTAACCTATAAAATTATCAAGTTGGTATAATATATAACCAATATGATATATTGTGATTAAAGTAATTAATTTAAGTATTAGGAATAAGTATCTACTAAAGTACTACGTAGGTAGATAAATTCATTTTTGTCAAAAAAAATACATTTGAAACATTCATTGTGTGTATAAAATATAATAGTATACTCTAAAAGTTTCATATAACCACAAATAATACTTTAAATTAAAAGAAAATAACTAAAATCGTTATTCTTGGTTTTACATTTTAATAATATGTAAATTCATCTAAATTTGAATTTAATATGACTGCAAAAAATAATTGCGTTTATATATAATTTAGATTTTTTGGCTACAATATAAAATATTTATGACAATCTTTGTTTTAAATTTTCAATCCTTAGTTATAAAAATTGAGTGTTTTATAATTTTTGAATTGCAATGATTCATCATTTTCAAGATTTTGATAAATGTTGTCAAAATTTGAACTTAAAATACTTATAAAAAAAAAATTGATCCTATATATTTTTAATATTTTTTCACTGCTATTGTAACAATATATCAGGAACCTAATATTCATTTTTCACTCTTTTTGACCCAACAAATAAAATTGTATTGACATTTATAGAAAAAAAACTAATAAAATTGGAAATTGAAAATGTTTGTAAACAGTCCAAAAATAAGTCAAAATATTTTTAAAATACTAAGATGTTTAGAAAGTGATAATGTAAACATTCATTAAAAAATGTCATGTATCTACGGTCATTTGTTTTAGAGTTACACCAAAAACCAAAATCGATTTCGTAAATATTGCTGTTTTTCCATAATTTTTCATTTGTTTATGATCTTCCCAATGCACCGACTAGATTCTGCACTTTCCCATAAAACAAGATATTAAAGTTGAAAATTGAAGCATTATTTCGACCATTATTCATCGTGCGTACACACAGACACACAAATAATTATTTAATTACAATTTTAAAAGATGTTTCAAAATATGTAATTTAGAATTTAGTACCAAAAAATAGTAACTTCTCCAACTTATTTTTGTTTATATTATAGGTACAATATGTAACAATAACCAAGGCGGGGCAGAACCGCGTACTATTAACTTCTGAGCATCGTACATATAAAATTTTTCGAATTTGACATTGAATTTAGCAAATATATTAAAAATATTGGTATTTATAAAATATATTATATAATAATACAATTTAAAAAAAAATCGTTTTTATGTTTTTTTTTTTTTTATTATTTCCATCGCGTACCTACATATAGGTACCGACAATACTATATTATAATATAATGTATATACACATAACAATACGTCCAGAGCGTCGCTATATGTACACGCCACAATGGTAAACGCGATTGCAAGAGAGGCTGCGCACGACAGGGACGGTAATAGAGAGAGAGAGAGAGAGAGAGAGAAAAAGAGAGTGAGAGATTTGTATCTGCGGTGGACCGCAATTGTTCCTACGGAGCGCGTACCGGTGGCGTCGGCTGCGAATTTAGTAGTTGTTGGCGACGTCGAGACCGTATAGCAGTGGCGATGGCATTTATGACGATTGTATGTGTGTGTGTGTTATAATATATGTGTATATTTAGGAAAATCTCGTCCGTCGGAGACGCTATCTCGTCGCCCGCCGCGGAAGGCAGTAGCGGATCCAGAAGTCAACCAAGGGGGGAAAAATAATGTTAAAAATATAGTCAGTGGCGTGATTTCAGTTTTTACTAGTTGCCCCCCCCCCCCCACAAATGACGCCACTGAATACAGTATAAGGGGGGTGACGTGGCGATTGCCCTCCTTCCCTCAAATTCGAAGGGCTTTCCGGTATATGTACTCTGGGTCAGGTCAGGTCTCCTCGATACTCTTTTCTCAAAGATCGAACATTCCAAATCAAAATAAATGACCACCTCTCTACGCCGCGGAACATCGAACCAGGTGTCCCTCAGGGTCCGTGCCAGTCACCGCTTCTGTACTTGATTTACACAAATGACTTCCCTACTGCACTAAGTCCTGTCACAGTAGCCCCGTTTGCTGACGACACACTTTTGTACGCGAGCAACCGTAACTACAAATACGCTGTGTTAGCCTTACAGCACCAATTGGATTCCACAATAGACTGGTTTGCCCGGTGGAGAATTCAGATCAACGTATCGAAGACGGTTGCAGTAATTTTTGGGCCTCACTCCCAAAACTATATCATGAAGCTAAACATAGAAAACCAGTGCCTGGAATAGAGCCACCACGCCAAATACCTAGGAGTGACCATAAATTACAATTTAAAATTTGAAAAACACGTAAGAAACACCTTACAAAAAGCGCGTAGTGCCCGAGCGGCACTATATCCAATTTTAAATCGTAACAGCGCGGTCCCACTACCAGTCAAGTAATCCATCTACAAAATATATACCTACCTAAGGCCGATAGTACTATTTGCGGCACCAATTTGGAGACACCTCATTGGCCAACACACATGGACCAGGGTCGAGGCTTTCCAAAACGTAGCTTTACGAACCATGACCGGCGCCCACTACCACACAACCAACAGAAATCTACTTAGTTCAACAAACACTCCGTCTCTTAAAGATGAAGCTCTGAAACTAGCAAAATACCTAAGACACACGCTATCACAAAGCAAACACTCTCACCTAGCACGACTAGCCTAGACTGACCAATTCTATCAAATCATTTCCACTTCAGACAGAGTGAAAAGGCTTAGCCTGGTGCTCTAGATAGGCCAATTTGGTCATTTTGGCCGTTCAACCTAAGCAAATTCCAAATAATTGGTCTCCTCAGGTTTCCACTGCACGTCTCCTCCCTCACCAGTAGCTACTGCGTATCTGTATATACGTATAGATCGCGACCTTAGATGATATACCATGGATGGAGCCACAGCGTATATTAAATCGATACAAAAAAATGTTGCCTATGTCAGAGACGAGTCACCAAATTAGGTATTCCATATGCGCATGAACGATGCAACTTCTCGCATATTTATCCACTGATAATTTATTATAAAATCATCTTATTATGTTTTGAATATAAAATTCTGTGACCTATGGATAAATTATAGTACACTCTGGCTTCATCAGGGCTGTCCTTAAGATTTGCGAGGCCCAGGGTGAAAAACAATTTTTTAACCAATTTTACCACTTTTTTTAAACGCGAGGCTCCCAAACGTAAGTAAAAAGCACGAGGCCTAGGGTCAGATGATAATGTACTTTGCACTCACTATGCGTTTATAATTTTGTTTTCTCGTTGACCGTTGTACCGGTCGTTTAAACTCGCAGCCGACTTTAATAGGTACCACGTCTATGTTTCTTGGTTTTTACCAAGTCGTTATATATACCTATTACACAAGTACGATTTCTTAACAATATAACATATTATTATTATTAGGTATTATTAGGTATTGCACATTATGTCATTATGATATATATATAAATATAAGTAGGTATGTAGTACCTAGGTACATGTAATAATATAATATTGTTACCAGGCAGTTTACTCAGTTTTTATTTTTCCATTACGCGCCCATAATATAATAGTAGAACGATTTTGTTTCGCCTAATAAATATAATAGTCCGTACAATCACAGACATAATATTATTATAATGCGCGCGGCGGACGATCTGTTTTAATCGAAATTCGAAAACTATTTAATCGTATAGATTTGACGTGTGAACGACTGATTTTCAAAACGCGACAAATCATTTGTATGTATAAAAACGTTTAAATATGAAATAATTCACAACCAGATTTCATGTACGTCCATGTCCACGTTTAATCGCCTTCCTGTCGCTGATTAGGTGTTAGCCAGACCGTTTCTATTATAATAATTTAATTCCAACATGTGGTTTACGACGGGATGTATCGTCGTCCGAATAATAAAAATAGCCGGCGAGGGGTTGCTCTAGATTATGTTTCGGATTTTCGTAAGACGCGATAAGGTCTAGTCTATGAAATCATTTTGTAATATCACACGCATTATCATATACAATGACATACAGTATTATTCTTTATAGATAATATTTACTACTACTATTATGCTATACAGTACGATTAAATGTATTAGTCTTTTTTTTTTATAACGAAATTCTTTATTGGGCCATCTGTAGCAGAGCTGAACAATAAACTTAATTATTGATAAAATAATAATAAATAGCGACATGTAAATCAGAGTGAAGAGGAATTCCATGCAATGGAGGTACCTTGTTATTAAATACTTATTATTATAATAATAATGGTTAAATAAGATGTATAGCTATTATGTGATCTGTGTCACTTCAAAATGTTAATGATATTTCAACAATAGAGCATAATATAGTCATCAACTGCCCCAAATACACCGAGGTTCGCAAGATCTTCGATAACCCTCTCACACTTCAGCAAACGTTCAATGAAGAGATCACAATCAGTACATTTTTCCACAATACAAATCCAAACAATAACTTGTAAGTAACATGTCAATATTTGTATTAAGATATAAT
Source organism: Acyrthosiphon pisum (assembly GCF_005508785.2). Taxonomy (NCBI): domain Eukaryota; kingdom Metazoa; phylum Arthropoda; class Insecta; order Hemiptera; family Aphididae; genus Acyrthosiphon; species Acyrthosiphon pisum. Next base: position 37,864,488 of record NC_042496.1, read on the forward strand.
GTATATTATAATAAATTTTAGGCTAAAAACCTTTGAATTTAAAGCCTTTTACCAAATATATATATATAATAGTGACCTAGATCAAGATCTGTAGTCTTTTTTTGGAATAGTTGGGTGATAAGAGGTTGGTGTTAGTGAGTTCATCTGCGTTAGTGAAGGTCTTATAATGGAGAAACACTATAATATTAGGTGATAGTGGTTATTTTTACATCTGAGTGATGAGTAAAGTATAATATTTGGAAGCGTAGAATGGAGCTTTCGTAGAGATGCCACGAAGGACTTTGGATTGGAATCCAATATAAAGATTCACCGAGTAAAAAAATGACACGATCGAGTGACAAACATTTTAATGTTATTGACTATATTACACAATTAATTTAATTACAATTTACAAATTTAAATGCGTGCGATATGCACGTGAAACTCGATAACGTGTACACAACACACAACAAATTTGCATACAAAAAACTAAATTAATAATAATGCTATCGGTAATTCGATTGAACAAGAACAAAAATGTTAATTATAACTGCCCGTATATATTGTATAGCACACGGTGTTAATCCATAGAACTCATTAATTCGTTAACCATCGATCAATCAATATAATTGTATTGTAAATGCAGAGTTTATACACTTTGGCGCGCAACAAGGTCAAACACTCAAACCTCGATTCGTTTTCGCATATGAAATCAGAATCGGATTTCACTATCTGAAATGACGAATTAAAGATCTATAGACTATGATGCGTGAAACACATCAACATTTATCATTGATAAACGAGCGTCTCGATCATTTTAACGAAACCTCAAACTATAAAATATCATATTATATTTTTTATGATTATACAGTGTGTTCACGCTAAGAGGTACCACTAAATATTTCAGTTCGATGACCTTATGTTGAAATGTACAAAATTGGCATATGAAATTTTACGATAAAGTTTAATATTTACGAGTAATAAATGTATACAACAAACAGGAATTATACTATCTTAAATACGGGAAAATGTTGTCAAAGTTATTTTTACTATCTTAACTGTGTGCAAACAGGTATTTAACAATATCGGATATTAATAAGTAACAATAAGTTGAATTTGGTTTAGATTTCGTCAAAAAAATTACTCGTAAGTATTAAATTTCATCGTTAAATTTCATATGCCAATTTTGTAATAAATAAATTGTTTAGACAAAAATAATTTATCCGAATATGTAAAAAAAAAAATTGATGTTACCATTTAAAAAAAATTTATCTGAAAATGTGTACTTAAGTACTATCTGTCATTCACTGAAAACTCCATTTCAATATAAGGTCATCGAACTGAAATATTTAGTGGTACCTCTTAGCGTGAGCACACTGTATTTAGTACTTGGGTAATATAATAACTATAGTTATTATACGAGCTTAGTTCAGTTGGTATACGTATCAGCTCTTAATATTATTATCATTATTATTGTATCATAATTTATAGCTGAATTAGGTATGATGTAATCAAAATAAATAAAATAAATAGTGGGTATGCATTTTATGCAATGTAATATTATTATTTATTATATTAATCGTTATTTTATTCAAAAAACTGTGTAATATGTATTAACGTACCGATTGACAATTCGAGAGCACATTTTTACCAATTTATTTTTTTTTTTTTTTTGAGAAATACCACACTCGTTTTTAACAAAATTTACATACTTAATATTACAATCCTCGAAAAAATGTCAATTTACATACCTATACTATGGAGCGAGCGAGCACGCGAGCACGCCACGTAAAACTGACCATGGGAGAAATGTGAACTGTTTATTTCTAGATAAATTTAGAAACTCTGTTTCACCACCTTAAGAGATGAACTTTGAAAAACTCTTTTTTGGTGCTCGTCTACGTTGTATAAGGAACATCTGTGCAAAATTTCAAGTCTCTGTGCGTTGATACCTCAGTCAGACAGTTTATGCTTTTATATATATAGATTGTTATAAGGCGATCGACGGTACTCTCTATGTGTGATAATAATTGATATTGATATACTTATAAAAACGTGCAAGTCCAGATAAAAAGTTATGTAATTATTTATAATGTGGTAAAAAAAAAAAAAACGTAGACAATATAATATATTATTTTTTACTTTTTTAGTCAATATAATAATAATCACGCACAATAATTATCTTATTCACACATTTTTTTACTGTGTAAGTACCTATAATATTAAAATTTAAAACGATACAAAACATTGGGCTTTTTAATCGTTGATATATTTTTTTTTACTTATTGACGTAATTTACGTTATTGTAACTATAGAAAGAAAAATAATTCGTAATAATCATTCTGCAACGTCGTCGTAATATTATTCCATAATATTAAAAAACAATTAAGTTATTATTTATTAACTTACACCGATTTCGGTTAAGACCGATTCTACGCGCGTAATATAGGCGCCCGACTGCCATACATTATATTCGTGTTGTATATTATTTTTTTTTATTGTCATTCGGGTCACGTAGCGAATATACGGAATATATTATATATAGTGGTCTCTTCGACCGTAAACACGTTTCTATTATTATTGCCACCGACAGTATTGCAATGTCAATTTTTTGATATTTTTGTAGGTACGTCTTTCGACAGTGTGTTACGCTGTTAAATATTATTATTTTATACCCCGCTGCTATAGCTGTTATTTTTTTCTCATAATTAACATAACATTATTAAACACTAGCAAAAGTACAATATTGAAAACTTGTTCAAACAGCAGAATTAGGTACATACCTAATTTAACTGTCGTGACTCGTGGATGGATAGTATTTGAAGTTCAATAATAATTATTGTATATTGTACCTACTTAGCATTTTTACTGTGCGCTATTAAGATGTATTACGTCTTGCATTTCAATTTTAATGTTATTATTATTATTAATATTATTCGTGTCAAAATTATAATAATTTCTACTTCGATTTCTATGGCGCCGTTAGCATTACATTTGTATATCATAAATTGTTTAAAAAAAAATAAAAGTGTTAAATTAAATATTTAGATATTTATGTAGATACTATATTATTATTATGTATCTACCTACTTAGTATTTATTATTTTTAATAATAAAAAATCTAAGTAAATACTAAATACTTTTCGTTCTTTGCACTCAACTTATAAGCACTGATTAAGACACATTTTAATCGTTTAAATACAAGTACTTATGACCTGTTGAATAAATGTCATATAACTCAAATTAGGCCAACGTTTTCGGAAAAACCCAAATAATTAAGATTTTGAAAAACGACCATCAATCGATCGAAAATATTTAAACTTATAATTTTACAATTTATTTTTATTTAATTGTGTATTTTTTTTACAAATGTGTCTGTATTATACCATATATTTGGCAATTATTCATTAAAATCAAATGTATTTTAATACAATTTCGAAAGTATTTTGCCAATCCCTGGTTTAGTCATAAATTCTTATTACTATTTATGTTTATAACAGTGTATGAAAATGCCTATCGATATTTCTTGAAAGCAATTTCTCATACCTACTTGCATCACGTTTTTGGGGTTTGTATTTTGTGCAAATTATAACTATTAACGGTATGTCGGCGTATAGTCATATTAGTTATATTATTATAAGTTATGAATGTATAAGTATATATACGCGTCCAGTGTAACTGTGTTTTAAAACACACGTGAGCCGAAAAATACGACGATGGCTCCGTATCTAATAATAATAATAATATTATATTTTATACTAGCCCTTCGAGCTAGACGGAGAGACCCTTGACCCCTCTTACCACGGTAGCTAAATGTGGGTATCGAAAATAATTGTATGGAATATAAACGATGGTGGTGTATCAAAAAAGCCTATCCATGACGCCGTGTGATCATAATTTATACTGAAACATACTAATGCAGTTATGTGAGAACAACATTTTCGAACGTGTACCATAACCACAAAGTGCCTATTTGTATTTAGCTTTAGTCGATTTTCGATGTTATTATGAAAGGATAATATTATTATTTAATATTGAATAGTATTATCATCAATACTATGACGTCTTGTATGGGTAGTATTACCTATAATTATTATTACCTACCTACTTAATAAGCAAACACAAATATGTATATTTACGATATTATTGTGTATGATATTTATAATATGTATATTATTATATCGCATATCGATTTTGGTTGTCTAATCATTTGATATGACTCGGTTGCTTACCATTTTAATATACTTATTGATATAATATTATGAAATATGATATCAAAATAATTGAACACTAAAAACCTTGTCGGTTACGATCGTTTTGAAATTATGCGAAATGGTTTTTCGTTTTCGGGTTACAATGTCTTCCAACACGCACTGATGTACCGAGAGCTGTGCAAAATTATTATCATAGACTTTTCGCGTCCACTTCGGATCTGGGCCGTAGACGTCATCACACTTGACGCGATAGCTGCCGATTACATTCACGCTATATAGTCAATATAAATAAGCCGACCAGTCTCGTCACTTATGAGATGACGTTCGTTGACCGCGGGTTATTGGGGGAAAAAAAAGACAGCGATATATGCGCAAATAAACGATATCGATCGTGGGGTTTTATTTCTTGGGTCACACGATTTTGATGACAATAACGATAATATATACTTATAATACTATTATGTGTAGGTAGGTACGTTTTTATTTTCTGTAGTCAGTCTCTTCGATTTCGATGTTATTTTACTAATATACGTTCTGCAATCGTCATTCGTCGGCCGAAGACAATAAATAAATTCAAAACCGTTTTCGAGAGACAGAATATGTGTGAGTTCGAGTTTGGCTCAGTCGAAAAACGTCCTTTGTCTTGTGGCGTGTGTCTCAAACATATTATAATAATATCCCCTGAACAATTGGTCGGCGGCGTTATAAGCCGCGCTGGACAACAATACCATAGCTGGTATGCGCACGGTACATGTATAATATTATTATGTAGTCGAGCGAGTACAGCGAGTGAGTATAGTCACTTCCGATGGCGGGGGGTAGGGGGGGGGGGTAGGTGGGAGAGTATAGTGCATCGAGGAAAGATTTCACCGGTAGACTTTTACGATCATTTGTTGTGTTTTTTTACTACAAAAAGACACACATTTGAAGAATGTGCGCATGTCTTATATAATATATTATGAATATACATGTATATACATAAACCTATATATATATAGATATGGATTCCGCGTGAAGTGGTTTACGCGCGGCGGCGACAGACCGTTTATAGGTATTATATAATAACGCGCACATAAAAACTGGTCCGGGGTCAAATGCAAAACGACAGTAACAATAATAATAATTATTATATAACAATAATAATATAATGGTATAGAAAACAATAATCGGAAATAATTACACAGCAACCGGCTATAGCTCAGCCCCCCCCCCTCCCCCATTTTTGGCTGGGCACACTCGTGATAACAATAATAATATTATCATTATTATAATATTACAACGTGATTTCGATCTTTTTGTTCTCGATCAATCGATTTCTCGACGAAATAACGTCGTCTCACAATCTCATGGCGCGGTGCACTCCCTTCCACATCACCCTGCCAACCGGAAGTTGACACTTGTCGAATCGCTGCATGTACCTACGACTTGCAGCAATCTACGCGGTATGAATTTTACGGTATTTCTCATATTATTATTATTCATCATGGTTGTATATTAGTATATTACCTATGTGTATGTGTAATGTACCGCTCACGAATACAGGTGGTTTTCCGACCGCAGGAATTCCATCTCGGATTGTTTATCACTTGCCGACGCCGCCGGCGGTCATCTCGTCGGTATATTATATTGTTTTTCATATCCGTACCGGTTACGGGTTTGTCGTCACGTTATATTATCATAGGGATACTATAAAGGTGTTAAAATTATCATTTTTTTAATTTCAGTTTCCGTCAGTGGCGTTTAGATCTCCGGGCGATGACGCGTGTTCCGGATTTGCGTTTTTTATTTCATTACGATTTATTAATACAATTACAATATTACGATTTCATATCACATGTCGGACTAGTCACATATATTACATAATAATCTAATATGATATTATAATATGTTCACATAGGATTGTGTAACAGTATTTACGACTTAAATATAAAACGCAACAATATAAATAATATAATTTAGTTGGTTTTTAATTATTATCGATATTCAACCACCGACATTTCGTAGATGATTATATAATAACAACTTGTGGATTTTGGTCACGCACTGACGCCTATATAAATCTTAAACCTAACATGAAGCTTTTATTGCCTACGCTTGTTTAATTTTTTATATTATAAAAAAAAAGATACAATAATATTTACAACCACGTCGTACCCATATATTTTAGTTCACCCAATCATCTCTGTAGTGTTATTTTCGTATTAGAATTAGTTCTCAAACACAGGTAAACGTTATTATTATAACCAGAAAACGAAAAGAGATCAACATTGAATAAATTACAGGCTTTCTATTAATTTACATAGGTACTAATTACAGATTACGGGATGATTTTGGTAGGTAGGTACACTAAATTATTTGAATCAAAAAATTTATATAACAATTTTTTTTTTTTTAATTTTCATGTTATTAAAATAATAATATACATATATATCTCAACGAGCAATAATCTAATCGTATTATTACTTACAAGTTTTACAAGTATTTATGATCACAATAAAACTCAAAAGTTAGAAATGTTAATGTTTTTAGGTTCAATATTGTCCTGCTGGTTTGTAGTTCTGTAATTAGTAAAAAATATAAATAATAATTTTCACGGATGTGGATGTCCCTTAATTTTTAAATTTTGATTAAACTGTAGATGCCAGCGAGGCACTGGTATGAAATTATAATTGTTATTTTAACTATAAAAAATAATATTTTTTAATTTTCCATCGTAACATGCACTTACATATTTCCGAGTTTTTTGATTGTTTTTAATTTCGACATTTTAATAATTCAGAATTTAAAACAGTTTATATTTATTTGATTACATGTGTTGCAATGTTATTTTGGCAATGTTTACGATTTTAACATATTTTGTCTATTACATTCGTAAAATACTTTTTATCCACAAATTGTATAAAAGTAGGCAACCAAACTTACACTTCAATTCTTCACTATTTTTAGATTCTGAGCGGAGCGAGGAAGCTATTGTTTTTACAATGGTGTTTATTTTTTTATTTTTTTTTTTATTTTATATCCTGTATACAAAATTTCTTCCAGAAGGAGTGTTTCGATTTCAACATAATATAATAGTACCTTATCTTTTAGCAAATTGGATCAATATGGTACTTTAGAGAGGTCATTTTTCGATTTTCTCAATAGTTATTTAATGCCACGGGAAAAACCACCGGAAAATTACGAAAAAACGCTAAAAATGGGATTTTAATTTCTAACGATTTGTTTATCACCATAGAAACGAATAAAAAATTATAATATTTTAATATTTTACTTACATGATAAAATAAATAATAACAAAAATATAAAATATCCAGACTGACAAACCGTATCCGCTCAGAATCGTTTTTCTTATACAATGATATTATATCATTGAATTCAAGTCTAATACAACCATTAAACAATGACCCACTTGTAATCTACTGTACAGCAGAGTGACATCCACTTACCTGCTTTTTTATTTTTATTTTTTTTTAATTACCTTGACGCCTTAGCCACTTAATTGGTTTTTCCGTTTTGCGTATGACAACTGGACTGCAAAACTTTCCATTTAACGAATTATTGATGTTTCATTCTTTTCGTCCTCATTTTCGTCTACAGAGTGGTATTACCTACTTAAAAATGTATTTTTTTTATATTTTTTATCTGGGTATATCTAAATAGTATATAATATGTAAAAGACAAACAAATGTATACGTCTCACTATGTTCTTTATGCATTCCTAAGCCATGCATCCGATTTTGATGAAATTTAGTACAGAGATAGATTAGACTTTGGGAAGAAGATAACCAACATCTTGTCTCGAAAAAAGGTAAATAAGAGGTCCAACCGGGGAATGTTCTCGTAAGGGGTATTTTGAGATGATTATGATTATTATTATTTTTGTTTATAAATGGTTGTTATAATATTGGTTTTAATAATAATTAGCAGTGCTCGAATTGGAGGGGTGCACAGGGGGACGGATCTCCCCTGCTATTTTTATTTTTTTTTTGCGTACCCTTATTAATTTTTTTTACTTGAACCGGGATGGTACAAACTAATGTCCGAAATAATTTTTATTAAAATGTGGATTTCAATTGATGTCAATTATATGACAAGTTTTACTATTTTTCATATCAAAATTATTTTTGATATTAGTTTATTAATTAATTATAATATCACCCTGTGTTTTGCCTAAATAGTCAGTAGTTCACATATCATAGATCATATACAAGTAAGTTATCTAAGGCACAGGCACTAATGTGTGATGTAGTACCCACTATTTTAAATCGTGTTCCGAATGAAATGTTATCAGTTTCATTTTTTTTTCACAAATTTTTTTATACTAATTATCAAAATATGTAGTCTCTTTTGAATCAAAAACAATAATTATAAATTTTGTTATCTATTTAGTACCTATATTGAATAAACAGATCATTTAAAATTGTTTTTCTCCTGTAACAATGAAAGATGTAGATATTGCTATCAAAATATATTATACCTATTTGGAATTCAAAATGTGTCGCTGAAAAGTGGTATTTAAAATGTGTGTAAGGTAGGAGCGTGGGGGTGGGCAAGGCCCCCACGGTTCTGTGTTGAGTAATTGTGCCCTTGAAACGCAGTTTTTAAATCGTTGGATAGAGCTCCTCTAATTAATTTTTCCCAATTCGAGCACTGATCTTCACAATAAATTATGCTATGCTTATTTTATTTTACCGATGAAATTATATAGTTGAGTTTATAACAAAAGAGATAATCAAATCCAATCAGCTTTTGTTAATAATTTTACAATTTTATAACTAGCAATTGCATTTGAATGAATAATCTTGATAAAATTAAATCATGAAATATAATTACTGAATGATAAAACACTAGGCGCAAGGTCACTAAAAAATAAACTATGACGTTGAATACAATATTTATCCGAAGCGAATACAGCTTTAGCTCGATCCTAATAATGTCATACGTCAAAAAATATTTACAAAATGTCATGTTATAATTTTTCAAATCGATGAACCATGAAGTACTTTTTTATAATTTTTGCTGAATTCATGATTCTAGTCAATACTGGAGCAAAAGATTTCAAGTTTCACCCGAATTTACCCCTTGTAAGTAGCAATTGATTCATGAATAAAATATATTTACAATTAGTAATTAATCAAATCAAACTAGACATTCGTATAAACAAATATTTCGTCTTACATTTATAATTAGATGCTCATATTAATTGTTACTATTATCGAAAGTGCTCCGGATAATCTATTATTACAGAAATTCTTCCATACTCTAATCCATTTTTTTTTATTATGAAATTATAGTTCTTGTCAAGTAAGAATAAACATTTTTAAATAGTCAACCATAGTAAAATGATCATTGCAAACATAGGCCAAAACCGCTTAGTTACTATTAAACATTTTGTTCTGAAAAATTTTATAAATACTTAATGTATAGGTAAGGATTAGTTTCAGGATAATCATATGTTGATGCATTTTATTTAACACTAGCTTATCCCGTACTTATCGTTGCCCGGCAAGCAATAATAATTATTATTATAAGAGCATCAAAACCCATGGCAACAATTTATAAACAAAAAGTTCCTTTGGAAATCTCAAAATCCGTGTTTGACAGACAGACATACATTCATTTATATATATATAGATTTTCTTGAAAGACAGTCGACAACCAAATCAAATCGTAAGGAATATATTTTAAATATAATTTGGACAGAATTCGTCTATAATTTATTTGTATGTCGTCTAAAATCGTTTCATGCATTTTTTGTTTACAGTCTTATAGGAATCAACATCGACAGAATTAATAAAAACTAATCATAGAACAATCATATTATATTATAAGATACATTTTTTAATCAAATATACTAGGAAAAATATATAATATTTAAATATACATTTTAATAGAAATAATAAACATAATGAAGTTGTGATTTCAGGGAGAATATCGAGTAAACATTATCGCTGCTCAGCAGTGTAATGTAAATTCCACTTTGCAGTTCAATTTTTCTTTGTTTAAGACCTCTAGAACTACAATTGAATTAAGAGGAAATATATCATTTTTTAAGGCATTTGATGATTCATTAATGGTAAGGTTGTCAAATAAAATTGACATACATACAATTATTATATTATAGCATATTATTATTTTCATTGATTTAGAAAAAAATATTTTCATATGCATTTATAAAAAAGTGAATGTCGCTCTGCTGTACAGTAGGTTACAAGTGGGTCACTGTATAATGGATAGTATTAAATTTGAATTCAATGATATAATATCACTGTATAAGAAAAACGATTCTGAGTGGAGACGGTTTGTCAGTCTAGGTATATATGTATGTCTATTATAGGTATATTTATCTATAGTATTAAAAAAAATTTGACCTATAATAGGTATTAATAATAAATTCCAAATTAATCATATCACAATATCAATCTAACCAAATTTTAAATTAAAATTACTATAAAAATAAACTTTGCTTATGTATTTCTTAGAATTTTTGGCAACAGAATTAAATATTTACGTGGAATCTTGTTTTAAATTTTCAATCCTTAGATATAAAAGTTGAACATTTAAAATTTTTAACTACAAAATCATTATTCAATTTTAAATTTGATAAATTTTGTCAACATTTTAACTTCAAATGCTTATAAAAAAAAATTGTGCCTATGTATTTTTAATAATTTTCAACTTCTATTGTAACAATGTATCATGAGCTTTATATTAATTTTTTACACTTTTTGGCCTAATAGATAAAACTTTATTGATATTTATAGAAAAAAAAACTAAAAAAATTGAAAACTTACAATGTCCGTAAACAGCTCAAAAAGAGTCAAATTATTTTCAAAATTTTATCGTATATATAAAATGCTAATATAAACATTCAGTGAAATTTTCAAGTTTCTACAGTCACTCGTTTTTTAATTACAACAAAATAAGAAAATCGTTATGTAAGAAATCGAGTGAATATCAAATGTTGTAAAATATGAATTTTAAATGCTCATAAAAATTTAATTTTACTTTCTTATAGACTTTTTTTTTTGATAGAGGTAGATTATCCTATAAGGAATCTTGTGTCACATTTTAAAATCTTAGTTCTAAAAAGAAAAATTTTTACGAATTATTAACTCAAAATAATTTGCTAATTTTCATGATTTTGGCATATTTTGTCAATTTTTGAACTTCAAAATATGCTAATAAAATCCAACTGTGACCAAGGATTTTTAATATTTTTCAAATCTCATTGTAACAATATAGTAGAGCCTTGTATTAAATTTTCAAGTATTTTTACTCAACAAATAAAGTTTTATTGACATTCATAGAAAAAAAAA
>NC_042496.1:37876049-37897528 GCF_005508785.2 Acyrthosiphon pisum
TTAAATTTTCTTTTGTTTTTCACGGCGCTTTTGAGAACTATTGGAAATTTCAAATTTTGACCTCCTGAATGCACCAACTAATTCACTTTCCCATCAAACAAGATACTGTTGAAGAAAATCGAAGCAGTTTTACTGCCCCAAACCATGATGACAGACACAAAAATAAATAAATAAATAAAAAAAACACATATCATTGTAAAATCAATACATTCATCGTTCCACCCAGAATCTAAAAGCAGGTAAGTGGATGTCGCTCTGCTGTACAGTTGGTTACAAGTGGGTCATTGTATGATGGGTTGTGGGTATTAGACTTGAATTCAATGATAAAAGTAAAAAATACTTATGAGGAGCCAAGTATTACGTTTTTAAGTAAATTATTCGAGAAAAAATTGATTTTATCAAAAAGTGGCTTCGCCTAAATATTCCAGTTTTCCCTTAATTTTTTTTCTGACGCTATTGAAAATTACTGCGATTTTTAAATTTTCCTTCTATCTAACACTTTTCGAATACCCCAACTAGACTTATACTTTTCACCATAAAAGGTACTGAAGTTCATAATCGAACTATTTGAAGTGTTGTTTCAACTTTCTAGTTGTGGTTACATCTTTGTAAAACCAATAGGAATATACATTCATCGCTCCACGCAGAATCTTCAATATGTAAATATGTATGATATTTATGATTTTTAATATTTACGATATAATACCTATAATCAGACATCTTTGTACTATATAAATATATACATTATAGACTTTAGAATGGATTAAGAAATGTTATTCACTATAAAAATTGAAAGATGCATGAATAGTTATGAATTTATGATGGTTTATTTACTTAAATTGTTGTAATACATTATATATTAGCTGTTACATGTATTGTTACAGTTTAGTTGTACTTTGGCAGTAAAAGATAAAATTGGTAGTTGGCAAAATAATGCTTATGTATATAATGCACCTCAAGCATACTCGAGTCTTAAAAAACTATTTGGGGCTGAATTTCCAATTTTATTTAAGAGCTTTGGATTAAATGACACAAAAAATAAATCTGTATCGCCGGTAAGTTGTTTTAAAAAAATGGTTTTCACCACAATTAAAAATTATTCATTTATTATAATATAAAAATAATAAAATAAATAATTTTAGGGAATATATATCACCAAAGGTTACGTTATATCAAACTATCCATCAAATACGAATTTTCCAAAACAAATGTTTTATGGAACTTACAAATTTAAAATTAAATATTTGGAAAAAAATGGCGATCAAGCTGGATGTTTCTCATTTACCGTTGAAATAAAACGTCCTTGGGAAACTGAATAAATGGGTTAAATCATGAAGTGTTTTATTGTTTTTTAAATTTTAACTATTTGTTATGATTTTAAAATAACATAGATATGGGTTTTAATAAAGGGGCTTATGGATATAATGAATTCAAATTGTAATTTATAATATAATTATTGCACAATACTTAAAAAAATGTATTATATCACACTATCCATCAAATACAAATTTACAAAAACATATGTAACATAAATGGATGTATCATGTATTGAAATAATTATATTCATCTAAATTTAAATTTTTAGTTTTATATAATAGTTAACCTCATAGTTTAATAAAAAAAATGTAATAATATTATCACGAATACCATGTACCAACTATATTTTGAGAGCACCATTTCCCTCCAAAAATGAAAAACCATTTTCCACCACTGTTCTTTTTCTTCTTTAAAATAAAGGTACTCTCCATTTCCTCCACACATTTAATTGGATTAGAATCTTGTCAATTTTGCTCCAAATATTAAAATCATATAATATATTATATGCGTTAAGTTTATGAGTTATTCCCAATAGCTTGCCTATATTTTAGGTGATACCGCAACGACCTTAACTTCTAAATACCTATATCTATTATATGAATACGATATTAACAGTCAAGAATCTCGTAACTTTGATTACATTTAATTAAAAAAGACACAGCATAACTCTAAATTTATCTATTCTTTGATCGTTAGCTCTCAGAGCCATTAGCTCTTATAAAAACAGTTCTTAATCTCATTGGGGCTTAATAATGATTGACCAAAGAATAATTTTAAATATTATAAGTAGTATAGATAATATATTTAGCACCATCAATAATAAATAATTAATTTAATTGTTAAAGGATTATTTTAAATGTGCCGTCGATATATACAACTTTACACTCACTTAAACTTTTTAAATTTTGTCATCATATAAAATGCTAAAATGGTTTTTTCGATGTTGTTAATTAATAAAAATATCTACTAGTTTTAAAATTAAAATAGCAATTTTTATTGTAAACGCTGAAAAATCAGTGGATGCAGCTCGGGCTTCGGACGTGTTGCGCAAAAACTGAGGGTGTAACTAGGTTTCCTTTTCCTCAACAGTAACGAGAAATGGGAACGAGTTAATTTTTAAAAGGAACTCTCCTAACGATGATCTGAAATAAATTATTGAAACGGTACACGCTGTAATAGTGTGCTACCGCTTATTAAAAGTATGAACACATTGGTTTTATGCTGTATATCAGTAGTTTTTATTTCTATACAAATTATTCGATATTACATAGAATTGGGGATGGGGTTATATTATGGCAAATAATCTAATGGTAGACGGAACTGGTTGGTTGAGCAGGCCCGCTCAAACAAGTGCACTTGCCATGGCATCTAATCACAACCTTCGTTAGGGTGTAGCTTACCTATTAAGGCGCCCTTGGAGGACTTAATTTAATTTGTATGCTATATTCCTGAAAAGAACAGTTTATTCCTAGAAGTGGTCATCCAGTGACGTGTCCTTCGATGGAGGTGTCCAAATGAAATTGTCTTCGATGCTGGTCGTTGGTTGTCCGAATCTCAAAAGTGCTTCACTACGATACCGTTTTAATACGGTCGAAATTGACGGGAAAACTCTTCATACTCCACGGTGCTATTGGTGGCGCACTGAGTACCTGGGTCGGAGTTCTTTTTACAGGTTGATGCTTTTTTTAAGGAAAATATGGCAGTATGAACACCATACTGAAGTTGAAAACCGAAGCATTTTTATTTCCCCAAAAGGCAATGTCAAAAAAAAAACACACATCATTGTAAAATCAAACCGTTCATTACTACAGAATATTATTGTTATTATCGTATAAATAATGATAAAATTGACAGCAATTAATACAACTGACATTTTTAAACAAATAAATTGGATTATTTTTCTTAAACTTTAATTTTAAGACCACTAACCAGAAAATTAAAACTTATAATTTAATACTTTAATTTTTTGTTTTATATATATTTAATAATTTTCCTTTGACTTTTGTTTTTGTGTCCTTTTTTTCTTGGATTTTATTTTCCATGGCATTTTTTTATTACATTTATATATAATATAGGTACATACGTCGTATAAGTTATTTATTAATTATTATTATTAATGTGATAAGTCTGTGTATTTCAGTACAGAATGTATCGATGTATTTTGATACTTTAAAGTTGTAAACTATACACTAACGTATGCACCACTCGGAGTCCTCTATGTATCTCAGGTAGATTGTCTACCTGATATTATACGGCTCGCACAATCATAAAAACATTTAAAAACGCAATGCCTTGACAAGCTAATTTAATATTATAATATATTAATAATATTTTATAGTTAAGTTCAATTTTAGGTAGGTATGATGATATCGTAACATGATATACTTGTACTGAATATATATTGTTTAAACTTTAATTGATGCGATTGAGCCAGTGAGTAGAAAACCCGTTCGCTAATGTATAATACACTTATTGAATATCAGACTGTTGAGCATAAAACCATATCATTTTATTATAATAGTTTGGTAAATTGAACAATATTTGAGTTATTAATATCAAGGTCGGCTAATTTGAAATGTTTTTTTCTACGTGTACAATGTGTAGACCGTACGTATTACATTTGTATTGTATTATCGTCCACATCGAATTAATTATACTAATGCGTAAGGCTATGCGCGTGGAACTCCGAAAGAGACGAGAGGAGAATAATATACAAATAAATTAAAATGTAGTGTTTATTCTTCGCGGTTCTTGAGAATTTGCATTTAAGCGTCTGGAATATTACTTATTAGGATGTCTGTATAATAATATTGCGCTCTTTTCTGTGCACGCATTTGTATAATAATAATAATAATAATAATAATTTTAAATTAGTAAATTATTGTCCGTTCGGCCGTGGCGGTGACAAGATATAAACAACGCCCTGCGACGTCTGATTACATTCTTATTTACGAAAAGTGCGATGTTAAATAAATAATTCGTTTCGGCTGTCGTTCAAAACAAATACAGCTACTCGTTTTTAACGAACCGCATGAGAACGTGTTTTAAATATTATCTTGGTAAATTTTTTTTTAAAAAAACCATGACGTTTGCATAAAAACTAACTTATATTGTCACCACGAGCCACGACATTTTTCGTCCAATTATCATTATTATATCATCATCATCATCGCAGACAAATTTAATCCTGTAGTTTATATTGTGTGATAGCAATAGATGTGGCTGCGATTTTCGTTCTGATTGATTAAAACTTGTCCGACCGTGACCAGAACAGTCTTATTATAATATGACAATTTTTTGTTTTTTTTTTTTTTGATTTGCTATTTTCTTTGTATAGTAAATCGCAAGACCTTATTATTTCGATATATATTAATATTATAATGTTCCAATTCATAAGTATATACTAAGTAGGCAAATACACTAGCGGGACCGGATGTTTCTATATTTGAACGCGTTCGTCACCGATCGAATTGAATAACAGCTATAATAACACCCTAAACCACGTTTTTCTTTAAAATTAATTACACGATAGGTAATCGAAAAACCAATTTTTACGTGGTTTGGATGCGCTAGGGTGAGAGTGGATCGACTTTTACACGACTTCGTGTCGACAACAACGGCATAAACAACAATATCTGCAGTTGGTATGGCGCGTAAGTTCTGCAGCGGACTATACAAAATATAATATAATATAACAATACCTAGGTACAATATGCATATAATTATTGCATACGATTTCGGATAGTCGTCATATGCGTTGGTCGTTGTTTATATATTATTATACATTGTGTGAACGCGCGTTGAACTAATTTCGATAATTATATTTTCAAACACAGCTATATGGGGCGGCGGTGGCGGTCAAAACGGAAATGAAAATGTCCGCATAATACTGATGTAGATACACGACCGGTGGTCCGTGTGATGTTTATTTTCGAATGAGACATTTTGCATTTTCAGGGGACGCAACCCCCCCGGCACGTAGTGTATTATAATACGGCGTGAAGCAACGCTTGGGCGGAAATCAAATATCGGACTGGCAGCCCAATTCAATTTCCTGACAGATATGATAATAACATGACGTGTATATAGTATAACATTCGAACCTTATTTTTATTATTATTTATTTTTTACTTTTTGCACCACGTACGCCGCACACTGTATACTCTCCGCTTCACTTCCGGTCACCGGCATCTATATCCGTTATTATTATGCTGCACGTTGGACGTGTCGAAAATCCGCATGCGGAAGTAAAGCAAAATGACGATTTTAATATTATATTTATTAAAAGTAGTAGTCGCGTTTTGTATCGTGGTTAAGTCAGGTTTTCGATCAAGTCACCGCGTAAAAACCATAATATTTTTTTTATTCGATCATGTTCGACGGGAAGTACGTAGGTACAAACTATGCAAATGTATTTTTATCGTATCATAGGCCATAATAAGTTCATCGATATATGTTTTTTTTTACTTCGTCCGTTACCATGGTCCGAAAAATGTATTATTACGATAATCAACCAACGAGCTTTCAATCTATATTCTATGCGCGACGTCGCTAATGAATCTAAAAGGCTGCAAGTGTGCATTATTTTAATCTTCGATATAAGCTATACATACAATTTTAATTATTTTTTGAGGTCTAAACGATAACGCGTATTTATAAATCCACGCGAGTTTCATACTATAAGACTTACCGTGGTTGTATTTTAAACATAGTTAATACATATTATTATTAATTATTACCTATTGTTTACCTCTCAGGATAGTCATGCATGCACTGCTGGGGGGGGGGGGAGGCGCGTAGTGCGGAGTAGCATAAGTTGTGCTTACAGACTGTTTTTAAAACTTAAATAATTATATTACAAGTTTGTAATATTCTCGCGGCAGTGAATGCATAAAGTTCGACTTTTTGTAGTCCAAAATTGTTTAGTCACACTTTTCGAGTAAAACGATTTGAAACGAAGCTCGATCTAGCACCCACCAGTGGCATGGTCAAGATAATTTTCAAAAAAATGTTCTACATGCCATCCGCTACATATATGATGTCACAACCGTCGTTACCGCCCGTTATGTACCTATTATGATTTAGACGATATTTTCGATCGCGCTCGTACTTAAATTTGCAAGGGGAGGGTGAGGGGAGCTATCGTTAGTATTATTATACCACGGCCGAGACCGCGCGCGGGAGAGGCAGCAAAGTAAACAGCCGATCAGATAAACACGAGCGCGCGTACCTATATAGCTATATATTACAATGAGTCACACTTTTCAAGTAAAATGATTTGAAATGAATCAGAATCCGCTACAGTGCTTATGATGTCATAACTAGACAGTGCTGGACATCAATTCCGGATAGATCCGAATAGAAACAAACGATATTAATCTAATTATCCGGATTGGAAATATTATCATTCCGGATTATGAGATATAAATCCGAATTAGTAATTCAATCCGGATTATGATATAAAATCAATCCGTATTTGAAATAAATACGTATTTTAATAAAAGATTAATACATAGAATATATAAATCTAATATTAACCAGACGAAATTTAAGTAACTCAATTAATGATTAATATAACAAACAAATATATAATATGTTTATTATCCGGGTGGCTAAAGTAGATTATACTAGATATTATCATGCCTATTATGATGTTTGTACTTAGTACCGTGTTCATAAACATGAATTTTAAACTATAAATTGAGTTTTATAAATTGAACCCATTACTCGGATTTACGGACACGTCCTTTAACCCGTTATCCGGAATGGTGGATTTAATCCGTTATCCGGATTCATGGATTGAATCCGTCAATCCGTTTAAGATGGATTGAATCTGCCAGTCCGGATTCCATATTTCCATCCGTAGTCCGGAAGCAAGCCAATGTCCAGCACTAGTCATAACCGTCGTTACCGTCCGTTATTTACCTATATACCTATTATGATTCAGACCAGTGTTTCTCAACCTGGGGGTCGCCAACTTATTATTTAGGGTTCTTTGCGATCTTTCTATATTTCCATCCGTAGTCCGGATTAGGCATGCCAATGTCCAGCACTATAGTCACAACCGTCGTTACCGGCCGTTCATCCGCCTATGCCCATTACGATTTAGACGATATTTTCGACCGCGCTCGTACTCAAATCGACAAAATATGTGGGGGGGGGGGGAGCTATCGTTACTATTATTATACCGCGACCGGGACCGCGCGCGGGAGAGGAAGAAAAGTAAACAGCCGATCAGATAAACACGAGCTGTATATAGGTATGTGTATATTATAATGAGTCGCAGAAAAATCATTTGTACGCGCTGCACACACAGTGAAAGTCGTCGTTTCGCGATATCATAAATCGTGGTTGTTAAAAGTTTAATTAGGTAAAACGCGGTCGTCGTGTCGTACTCACACACACACACACTCACACACATAATATAATATATTGCAATATATATTTATAAAGGGTGAGGGCGGGGGGTGGCGGAGAAAACCTTTTGTTTGGCGGCGGCGATCGGCGATAGTGTTGATTTATGTGCTCACGACGACGTGTCCTAGGGTTGTCGTATATAATATAATACGCGTGTATATCTCTAATCGCTTTCAAATGTCGTCGTCGGAGTGCTGTACGAAATATATTGCAGCAGCATAATAATCCTGCGCGTCTTCGCCACTTTTTTATTCCCTCTCGCGGTTTTCGTCGCCCGTTGTTTTCATTGTTGCTGTTGTTTCAGTATATTATTGTTGTAATAATTATTCTTCGTTTTGTTTCGTCGACGTGCTGCAGTAGCTATACTGTACACGTGCACGCGACGACGCGCCGTTTTATGACGAAAGAGTTTATCTGTACAAGACATATTTGTTTTTCGGAATTTTCAGTCATTTTTATTAATTATATCTATTTTATTTTATACAAATTTTCGTTATAAATTGTTATTGTTTCAAGTAGGTAGTTTAGTCGATTTATGTGCTCACGACGACGTGTCCTTGGCTTGTCGTATTTAATTCGCGTGTATATCTCTAATCGCTTTCAAATGTTGTCGTCGGGGTGCTGTACGAAATATATTGCAGCGGTATAATAATCCTGTGCAACGCGCATCTACACCACTTTTTTGACGCCCGTTGTTTTTATTGTTGCTGTTGTTGTTTTTGTTGTTGTTGCTGATTACAAAGGCTAAAAAATATGTGTCTGTAATTAACAAAAGATTCAGAAATCAAAAATTGTTTGCAAAATGTGTCATTTTCATTTCGGATTTTTTAGCCATTTTTATTAAATATTAATTCTATTATATTTTATACTTATTTTTTTTTTTTAATTTTTACTGTCTCAAGTATTTCAGTTAAATAAAATATAAAATATATAAAGACAGTTACATTTATAATCTATTATTTTTATGAAAATAAAAATGCCTATATATTTTATATTTTATAAAAAAAAAATTATTTCATATTAAATAATAAATAGCGTAATAATATTATTAAACTCAATAATATTGTTCCATAATAAACTATAAAAAAAATGGGGGCGATGCCCATTTACCGTTAGAAAGTTAGGATGACATGAATTAAACAAATATATTTTCAAATCGTCATAGGTACTATCTCTATATACGTATCATCTCCTAGATTTATTATCATTAGTGCATAAAGTTAAATAATTTAAAAACTATACTCGTTTGAATTTAATTTTGATAGGTACTACAACATTTTTAGAAAAATTATCCGCTAAATAATTTACAGTTGAATAAATAAGTGGGTTTTCATTTATTTTGAAAAAAATTAGTTTGTACATCTTGACAGGACACCGCTTGTAGATAGTACAAACAAATCTTAAAATTTGAAAACAATAATATTATGATCTCTATGATGTTTACAAGTTTCAAAAACCAGGATTTGTACGATTGCATTATTGAAGAGAAAAAGTGGATGAACATCCTCGGCGAGTCATTCCGTACATACCTATGCGTATGATTAGATGCATTTTCGAAAAGAAAATTTTTCGGACCTTCTTCACGCGGACAGTAACGGACGGCGATACCGGCCGAACCCGCGGAGGGAGGGGGGTCGATAAAATCGAAAAATCCCGAAAACTGCAGCGGACGGCTGGTCGGCGACCAGCTGGTAATACGTAATATACGAGCACACAAATCACGAGGACCACGACAGCGTGATTTACATAAATATATATATGTATAAAATATTATATGATGTACGCCGGCAATAACGATAGGGATTTGTCATATTGACGTGCACATGTGCGGCGGCGACGGGTCCACTTAACCGGAGAAACCTCTCGACGGGTTCGCGTATATTATATATATATAATATACCTACACACACACACATATATATACATACAGCGAAGTAAAACGTCACGTGTAGAAAACCGCGGTGGAATACACGCATATAGATATCGCGTTTTGGGGATGCGCCGTCGGTGGGGTTGAAGACGTCATACTATTTTGTGAATCCTGGAAGCAGGATGTTCCCACGCGGAAGGACACTAAATACACACACGCGTTGTATATATTATACACTTTTAACGTAATACATATAACACGACGTGGTCCATGTCATTATATATAATATATACGCATGCACGTCGGGTTGTGGCCGGCGTGGAATACGCGTTTGCGATATTATATTATATTATTAACGTCGTCGTCGGATGATGTTTCCGCTAAACAAGGGTTGTGCAAGCACGCCGTATAGATAGTGCGTGAGAGACGTTTCGGTCGTTATACCGTAATACATACGGTTTGATGGTTTGGTGTGTGTTAGTTATTTATTTGTTTTTATTGAGTTGATGAGGCTTCAACTTCTGAGGAAAATCACCCTGTAATGATTACAAAGTATTAGTCTCAATGAGTTGTGGGAACACATTATGCTTAACATATCATTTCAGAGGAAGAATGTGAAATATTCACAGTATACATGTATTTTTTTTTTGTTGTACAGTAATTTTGATGAGACTGTGTTTGAGAAAAAAATTGTATATATTTTTGGAGTTCTCTCCGCCAAGTGCTTGTTGCATCGTTGATGGGTTTCCGAGAATTTGTCTGGAGCTGTTGAACTTGGGGCATTCTAGTTGGATGTGTTTGATCGTCAGTTCTCTGTCACAGAGTTCACAGGTCGGGCAGACTTCTTTAGTTATGAGGTGCAGGTGCAGTGTTAGACGAGGGTTTCCAATCCGAGTCCTTGTGATAACTACTTCTTCGTGCCCGGACGAGGGTGAGGGGGTTTTTCATGGGTCGATTGATGTTTTGATTTCTTTAAGTTAGTTTGTAATATTGGAGTCTCCTCTCACGTGTCTTTCCAGTGACTTTTAGTTACAGATTGTTGATTTTTATGAGTGCATCTTGAAATGTTATTTTGTTTGCTCTTACCGAGCTGGGTGATGCTATTGCTTCGTTGGCTGCCTTATCAGCTAGTTTGTTGCCTATTATGACAGTGTGCGGGAGAACCCATATAAATTCGATTTTTTTCCTTGAGTGTGATAATTTTTCTTTTATTATGTATAAATAAAAATATGCCAGAGAGACATAATATAATAATGTATTATTTTATTTTTTAAATAATTGTGTGTGTGTGTGTGTGTGTGTGTGTGTGTGTGTGTAAAATGCAATTGTATACGATATCCACCGACCGCCGTCTGAACTTCCGGTCGAGACGACTTTTCGCGTTCACCCTACAGCCACCGCCGCCGATAATAATAAGAAATTACTACTTTCTTTTTTTCTACCGTCCTGCTGCTCACCCGTTTCGCACGCTTAAACGAATAAATAATGACGACGGCCGGGTTATTTTCCGTTTTTATATTATAATGCCTTATTTTTTAATTTCCTTAAACCGTTTTTGATGGCCTTTGGTAAATGGGGCGTTAAAAAAATATATACATATACAAAACAAGAACACGTTGCGTCCTCTCGCCGAATCTGCGGCGCTAATTGTTTATTATTATTATTTTATTTCCCCTCCCGCGCACGTTTCGTTTTCGTTGCGATTATATTTTTATTATAATATGCGAAGTTTTGAACAAATACGTGACCCGCGATATACCTAAGCTCACGATAATCACATAATATACAATATCGAATAACATAATATTTTACTTATCGTTATGTTAGAATAGCGTTTAATAGTGTCTATGACACGTTTTTCGAAAATAAAAAGTAGTTAATAGGTAATCGTTGGTAAATCCCAATTGATAATGCAGCCCTTGTGGCAAAGTTAGAAGTATGAACATCTAGTACCTAAATACATTTATATATTACCCAACTACTTTATTTTTAAAATAGTTAGAAATATACCTACGTGTAAATAATCTATAAGTTTATTTTACAACACATTGATGTCAGTTACAACAACTAACACACAAGTAATGTGACATTTAATAAATCAACGCCTAATGTGTTTAATTCAACGGTTTTCCGATGTCAATTTTAACTATAATAATGTATCGGATAATAACATAACATTCAACTGTTCTACATATTATATTCAGAGTTGATATTATAACTCCTATATACTTAATTCTGAATCGAGTACAAGTCTGTAGTGTTAAACCACGTTTATTTCATCCTACTGTTGTTGTTTCAACGCTCCAAAGCATGTGATTATTACGATTGAGCTGATTGACAAATCCAGTAAAATGTTGAGTCGACTACAGATTTCCAACCGCGTAGAGTGTTTGGCGCGTTTCTCGAAAATGAGAGCCATTTCGGCCATCGGTGTAGGACATGGTCAACGAGAGCGCAATGCCTTAATACAGACGATACAACGGCTTTATAAGCACAGTGCGCAATAAGTACTATAATAGTATATCATGTGTACACGACAATGTCACAATATAATATTATTGCAACGTATACCTACGCGTTGTGCGTATCACTTGTTATTTTTTTTAAACGAATTTGACGTGTACGTACCTATACTTATCGTTTAGCCGCCTGCGCCAGAAGAATGGCTCTATTACGCGCGCGCGTGCACAATAATCATATATTATGTATAACGAATAGGTAGTCGGGGCATAGGTACGAACATGTTGCACAGGCTCTAGGTATACACATAACATTAGTTTTCATATAAATACCGTACATTATACGAATTTTCTGACGTTTTCTGCAGCGCGGGGTCGCTGCAATGTTGTGCGGTGTACGCCGTTTGGATTATAATAACATCGTACTCGTACACCTCGCTTATACGTTTTTGCAGGCTAACCTTATCGGAATGTATTATTATCATGACGTGTATACCTATACAACGGTCCCCTTGTATTCTATAATGGCCGTCAACAACTGTCAAGTGTGTGTACATTATATACCTGGGTATAATATATTATTGTAGTGTACGTTATATTATTATACTATACGCTGCACGGGGTGCAACCGCGGGGGTACCTATATTATTATAATGTATAAACGAGTGTATACTTATCTACTTAAATATTATTCATAATACAATCTTGTCTAAACTATTTGAATACTTATAATTTATATATATACAAGCTATACCTCGTGAACTATACTCGTCCAAAAATAAAAATAATAACGATAAAAAGTAGTATAAAAATATACGGTTTTTAGAAAAATATTGTTTTTTAACGACTTAAAATTATGTAAAATAAAAATATTTTCAAAAACATTAAATACGTTTTAGAAATAATGAGTGTCTAACTTCGCCAGGTAGAGTTGTATACGGTAATATTGTTTATACATTTACAGTCAAACGCTTGATTAACTCGTAATCGTCGATACTTCGAAATTTTCCCGGTCCTTTGAATTTTAAAAAATTACTGTATTATCCTTGGATGACGCTCGAACTTTTTGGCCAATCCCTATATAACTTTGAGTTAACCAAGTCCGATTTTAATATAGTTTTGTTAGGTTTTGTGTGCTTTTTATACTATATTATGTATAATATAAAACACGTGCTAAATATTATAATATTATACGAGTTGGCAGGAATTGCGAGTGTATCATTATTTTTGAAAAACAAAACCTAGTTAGCCAAATTACCCACTTACTTATTATTACTGAGTTACATTTTTATTATTTTCCTATTTAACACAAATTCTTAAAGATTTCAAAATTCAGACTTTTTTCATTTCAATTACCATACTTACTTGATTAAAAACCAAGAATATATATTGTATTTATATATATATTATATTATAATGACGGTGCGATATTATAATAAAGGGTCGTATGATAATTATTATTACTAATGGATAGGTACGTATCCTATATCGGTCGTGTACTTAAAGTGCCTGCACGTTGTTAACACACCACGAGCAAATAAAAACTGGTTCTCGGACGTCGCGCGTGTTGCTAAAACCAGGTAGTTGGTAACCGGCAATCGCCATACACTTACTCATATCATCGTAATATAATATAGTACATTATACACATATAACATGAGAACAGGCCATTATAATAATATCATACATACCTACAACTGCAGTTTGTACTTATTCTAACAAACTGCATAATATCGTACGCATTATAATAATAATAATAATATATAGTATCGGCGGGCATTGTATCGTATCTATATATAGGTACACCCGCGTAACTTGACCTACATATATATTTTTTCAAATACCTAATATTATGCTGCAACGACGGCCGTTACAGATATACAAAGGATAGTAATATCAAACAATATTGGCGATTCGTTGTACCTACGCGCGCGATACAAATTGTGTTTTGTCTCGTTTCCGTTTTAAATGTGTTCTCTTATGCATATTGTAGGTATCTCCTAACTACTATATATAATATTATATTATAGCAACTACGCAACAAAAATAATAATGATGATAATAATAACACTCATATATATACTATATAGCATATTATTATCATACGATATCGTGTAAGACCGCGCTAGTAAGTACCTACCTACATAATAGTTTGTATAATAACGTATCACGCACCTATATTTCGATTTGTCAGTCGATCGATTGTTTAAATAACTATCGAGCTCGGCGACACTATAATATTATAATAATGATAATAATAATTGTTTCTATAATAGTGTACGCGTCCCACGCCGACCACATGCACAGTTATTATATTATAATATTATAACTACGTGCTATACCACACGCACAAAGAAATATTATTAATTTTTCTTCGATACGATGCAATATATCGTGCGCGATTTTCCGACGAGTGACATTTGTGGCGATTTGCAGCCAAGCGTGCGCACACAAAATTGGACAATCGTGGTTGGTTTGGAACCGTGAATTGATTGTGGAAAAACATCACGTCGTGACGTTATGATCGGAACTGTATTTTTATCGAAACATAATATTATTATTATTTTGCAGAAGTAACATCTGTCTGAAAAATATTATGACGTAGGTATAATGATTGTATATGGAAAATATAATACTGTGTTGCTTACTTTTGGCGTATGGAGCCTTTTAGTGTGAGGATTTGTAATGACGATCTGATGGTATCGTTTGACCTACCCGCAGCCCAATCCTGTGATTTGGCCGAGAGTATAGTAGATTGCAGCGCCTCCAGTTTTGACCAACTGCAGGATTTAGATATGTCGAGACTGTCCATGCAGACCCTGCGTAAGCGATGATAGCTGGTCTGATGTAAGTTTCATAGATGAATAGTTTGGAATTAATTGATAAACCGTGAATATTAATGTGGAAAAACATCATGTCGGAAACACGTCATGGCGTTATGATCGGAACTGTCTTTATATCGAATCATAATATGATTACTTAGCAGTCGTAATCTGTCTGAAAAATATTATGACGTAATAATTTTATATGGAAAAATATAATACTGCATAATACTCAGTCCTGTAAAGAATACTTTTAAAAAGTACTTGAGTAAATACTCAAATACATTTTTTTTAAGTATTTAAGATACTACTCAAATACTTTTGGTTTTTAAAGTGGATTTCTAATTATCATAATATAAACACATAGATAGTAGGTAATCTAATAGTTATCTAATAGTTTTAAAGAGAATATTGTTATTCAAAATTCAATAACTTTATTTAGAAATCTGGTTTTCACAAACCTTTGGGCTTCGGCTAAAACAGAAATACAGAATATTAAATAAAACTATTATTCTATTATTGTAGTTGACAAAAATATTTTTCCAACCAATTATTTCGAATAAAAATAAAATGTTCGAAATAAAAAACCAAAGTATTCAATACAAAAAAAAATATTTAAAATACCATTCAAAATATTTCATGCTGAAAGTATTTACAAAGCTATTCAATACTTAAAAAAGTATTTGAATACTTTTACTCAAATACTTTTACTTAAATACTTTACAGGACTGATAATACTATATAATATTCGACTTATTCTATGGAGTCTTTTAGTGTCAGGATTTGTAACGATGGTACCTATATCGTTTGACACGTACCATACCAATCCTGTGATTTTTCTGAGAGTAGTATATTGCAGCGCCTCCAGTTTTGACCAACAGCAGTATTTCGATATGTAGTTGACTGTCCATGCAGGCCCTGCATGATAGCTGGTATGATATAAGTTTTGAAGATGAATAGTTTAGAATTGATCGATAAAGGGCTATGTTCGTTAATTAGTGGGAAAAGTGAGAACTTTACACATTTAGCTTCAGAGACGACATTCTTGACGTGGGAGGAAAAAAATTAGGTTTTTGTCCATAATAGTGACTCCCAGGCATTTGACTTTGTTTTCCCATTTGTTGGGAGTGCCAAAATATAAACATCTCATTTATGTTTAATGAAAATCAAAACAGTGCTCCTATAGTCTTTGGGTATAGTCGATCTGAAATATTAATATAGATAATATCATTATATGTATTATATTAACTAGTGTTATATAGTTTTCAATCCACAAAATTGCCCAAATCTGATGAGCTATATTTTATTGAAAAATAATGTACACCAGCTCTATTCTTAATTCATACTTTCATCATTAATAGGAATTTATTTAACAGTAACACTATAATGTCATAATTATTAAATTTTCACGGTTATGGAAAGATACGTATCTATTCAGTTCGAAGGGAATATTTTTCGACGTCACAAAAATTGATTTAAAATACATAAAATAATGTAATAACATTCACGTAGGTAATACACAAATATTTTTTTTATTTTACACAATGATATATACAATCTGTACAATTATGCACAATTAGCATATTTGATAAGGGTTTCGATGATACATGAGTACGTGAGTAAGAAGCCACCCACTAATGGCACTTGACAAACAAATATTATAAAGATATTTTAATATTTAGACGTTTAGTATAAAGTCTTTGAGATAGGTAGCTTATTCAAACCGTGTCACTCTCTTCCGTATATAGAACTAAAAAATAAATAAAATACTTACACGACATAACTTATATGTCTCGCATTTAACGCGCGCACGCGTACGTGATCGTATATTATTCATATATATATGTAATGTTCAGCTGCAGTATAAAAAGTTTGTTTCGAAATAATTTCAAACGGTTAAAAACATAAAAAAAAAAAACACGATTGCGTGTAGTAGGTGCCTACCAATATATACGTTTTTATCGTTTGCAGAGCGAAACACAAATCGAGTCTCGGCGCCGGACATTTATATTATTACCGCTGCGGTTACGTCCAGCGGTGGTTTTTTATAATATATAGATATAATAATGTTAAATTGTTATTATTATTATTATTATTATATGTACGAACCGTTTACAGTTACTACACACGCATATTATCGTATATATCATAAGCATGTAAAGTATATCGCATAATGTAAACGTGTATAGGTACCTACATTTATATTATTATATATTATATTATTTATTGTAATGCGTAGTGAACATATAATAATAATAATAATAATAATGATAAAGTAGGTAGGTGCTCCGTAATGTTAATTTTTTTTCTGTACGAACGGGCGCGCACTGCAGCAATATTGCACGGAATTTACACGGATACGGAGCTGAGGACATATAATGTTATTGTATTTTATTTTCATTTTTATTATGGAAGAGAAAGAGAGAATATCAAAATAATAATATAAACACTGCACAACGCATTACAATAATATGTGCACGCGCGCATAATACTGCACAGTATATTATAATAATGCACCTAAACCTATCTGTACACAAAGTGAAACTAATTTATAACAATGTCTTTAGTATTATAATAATATGATTTCGAAATGAGACGATAAAATATAAATATTATTTACCTCGCAATACGTAGGTAGATACTTTTTACAAAATATATCGCTAAACCGTTATTATTTAATTGTGCTGTTATAACTCATATGGGTAGAATCCCTATGATTCTATATCATGTATAGGAATATATTATATAGTTGTGATCTACTATGTGATCGTCGTAGCAGCTACAGTCAAATTCGGACGATTTTCTTCCAACCCAGTCGAATTCATCTCGATTGCACTTGGGTCTGACTGTCTGAGACCAATAGAAATTTCTAAATGGACGGCTCGATTTTCCCGGTTATTCGTTACTCTGTCGTCAGCAACAGCGTATAGGTTACGTTTTTTTTTAAAAATTTAAAACATAAAATAAATACCTATATTAGGCTATAAAGAATTTTTTTTATGGTGTTCTGCTGAACAATTCTTTTCAGAAACAGTTAATAGTTAATAAAGGTGTTATCACTTTTATTACCAATATTATATTACCAACACGCATAAGTGCGTGGATAAATGTTTTAAAATTATCACTCAAAACCATTCAGTCCATTAATAGTTGCTTGGTAAAAAATTCTTATAGCAACTGTCGAGAGTTTGTGACTCTATATTATAGTCTCATTAGTATAACTGTATACGATAATATTTTATATCATTATAGCTGTATTGACCGGAGGGGACGAGTTAAACCAAGATGGGCAATCCACTTTCAGCGGATAGTATAATAGATACTATAATAGGTAACTTTTTTTCCTTACGGGAACAAATTGCAAGCACAAATAAACAATAATATACTTTTATGATTTCAATATTATTAATAGCTGGTAAGCCGCCCTAAAGTAACGGGTTCAATCAATTATCTAAACCTTCCTCGAATCGTCAAAACCGGTCAGGTATTTTTTGATTCTATAAGCAATATCAGTTAATACCTACCCTCCGTCTTTATTAGGTAAACAATTGCTGTTAACCGTGGCTTCTGTTATATAATTTGTTATACGCGACCCGCTCGAGATCCCAAATCGTATGTGTTCAAAATTTCGTGAAATTGATCAAAAACTTTGGATTATTTACACATGGGTCATTTAAATATGTAAATGACCAGACCAATGATATCTGCATTAAACGACGTTCTATTATAATAATTGAGCTAGGTACCTATACAGTTAGGTACCGTTTTGCTCCAGTTGAAATATTTTCAATAATAATGTTTTTGTCAAATTCGGTCGAGTGTTTTTGTAGTCTATAAACCTCGACCATACTATTTGCCTCTTATATTATATATAATAAAAGCTATTACTGAATTTTTAATTGCATATAGAATAGCTTTATTAGCCTAAAATATAAAATGCGACACAATACTGAATATACACTCAATACAGAAAACTATAGGTATGCAATTATAATAACTATTTTATCATCTAAAACCAATGGAAACCCTAAACCATGATGATATAATGACACGAGATTTACATATATGTGATAATACGAAAGATAGAAGAAGAAGATTATTCTATTTTATAATACAATATCAGGTATAATAATATTCTTTCATTGGGAACATTTAAATATTTAATTACCTATTTCATTATAGTCATCGTTATCGACCCATTCACGCGCTGTACATCAAACTATCTCAAAGTCTGTAAATCAATCATTAATAAAAGATACATGGGAGTATTTATATTATGACGCAGAGGCACTCGACACTATCGTTTTACTTGCGTGGTACACGTTTTGGTATATACCTGGTATCTTATAACCTTGTTCGTGAATACCGGCATCGCCGAGACGAGACGTAAATCGTGGTCGTAAATTACGCGTAATTCATTGTGGTTTCTCATCGTCGCACGGGACGGAAAATCAATAATACCTATGCAAATACCTACATAATATAATATATATTATACCTGTACAATAATATAGCGCTGGTCAATCATAAAAACGGTTTTTTTTAGTCGTTCAGTCGGCTAAAAATATTTTAGATTTTAGTAACGTTTAATATAATAGCATTATTGAGTGGGGGGTGTATTTCAGTATTTGTTTCACATATTATATGAGTCTTGGGATGGGGCTGGTTCTGGAAAGGCGCCAATGCTTAATCGGATATGCCTTGGTTGTGGATTGGATTTAGTGAGTTTAGTGAGTTGGAGCTGCTAAACTGTAGTTTAGGCACTATATTATTTGTAGAGACTTTTATTTGTTATAATATTTTTTTCTTCTTTTTTTTTTTAGTTTTGTTCTTCTTAATGTATATATTATATAGTGGTAATATTACATGTCTTAAGGATAAAGATTTAAACTTTGTACAACAACCTGCAGTTATGTGAGTGTATTTAATATTGAGAATAGGTAATTATGAAAATTGTGTTTTAGATAGAGAAAAAATACAGTAGAAAATTATAATATTTAAATACTATAGTTTTGAAAGTCTATGGATAATTGATTATTTTTTAATCGCCGATTTGGAAATTTCAATATGTAAGTGCAATTTCGATGACGTAGGTAATCGATTATAGTCTGCACAATAATATTATGTTCTAAAAATACGTTATTTTTGTTATATTTGCGTAGATTTTTGGTAGGTATACCTACCTAGTTATTACTCATCGTCACATCAAAATTTCACCCGAGTGAGCTGCAGTCGGCTATATTATACTTTCGGTCAGTTATATATGAACGAAACCGTTTGAGGAGGTAATATAGCGATAAAATAATAATTTCGTGCGAGATAAGAGCTCCTCCGGTCCGATATATGGTCGGAAGGCGATTAGGGCGAAAAAGTGCGCTCGCGACCGTGCCACGCACATGTGTGCAGTTCGCCCCAGCTACGACCCCGTCCTCATAAATAACTCAACCGCCATCGCCTTGGCAGAACTACCCTCTGTCGAGCCGCCCGCGTAATATAATAATAATAATATAATAATAATTTAATCCGGTGACGGGGCACATAAATTATACACGATCGCGACGTGTATAACAAATAGGTACCTATAAATATATGTATATATACACATAGTCCTTGTCCGCTGCCGTACGAGGAGGTTTTACCTCGCGGTTGTGGGCGCGACAAATTCAATAACACGCGCTGCACTTGCTCCGGTCAATATCATAATTCATTATACATATTTTTTTACGGTATTTTTTCGTCGAGTTTTCTCCCTTATCCCCCCCCTCCCCCCATCATCCCTGCGCTGTTCAAAAAAATACTATAAAGGTCCGCGAAAAAACCCCGCGGAAGGCGAGGAAGCTTTTCGCGTTACTTGTCCCCATCACACTTTACCATCATTGATAAACGGCGATGTTCGATATGTCTTTCCTCGGTCGGCTCGACCCGTTTTCAGCGTCTGATGGAAATAATAGTCTTATCCGTCACCGTTATCACACGGACTTTCGAAGTGATCTGCAGTATTCACTGTGTACAGCGCGTTGGATGTACAGTGATAAAAATGTTTCTACACTTATGTATAATAAATAATAATATATTATACGGGTTAGATCATATTATTATAATTATATTAAAGTATTATGCATTGTATGTCATAATAGGTCATCATCATATACCATTTTCCAATAACGCATTGACGTCTATAATTTTATGAGTGATTTTGAATAAATTGCTCATACTGTGCAGTTTATTATGTTATTACTTGTTAATTAGCAATTAAAGGTTGAAGTTCTAGGACCTTAAAACTGTATCTATAAGTTAAACGCATTGATTGTATGCGAATAACAACACGATATAAAATAAATAACAACCACAATATTACCTATATTATACAGAGTGTAACAGAAAGAACTGACTTTTGTAATAACTTTTGTTCTAATCAATATTTTTTTATTTTTTTTTATTCATCATTTAGAGACTTAATGTCTAAGCGCTACATGTATAATTTAAATTTTTCTTATGTTTATTTTTTAGTACTGAAAATTAAAATTTAAAATTTAATTTAAATTTTTTTGGATAAATTCAAAATAGCCAATTTTTGAATCTGATTATAAGAAC
>NC_042496.1:37897578-37917785 GCF_005508785.2 Acyrthosiphon pisum
CCTATATTAATTTGGAACGTAATAACTTTTTTAAAAATATGATTTTTGGAAACTTTCTTAACTTGAATCTATTTCTTAAATTATTTACTCATCATATAATATTAACAATTTTTGTCATACGTTTATAACAAGCATATTTTTTTTTTTTAGTCAGTTCTTTCTGTTACACCCTGTATACAGTCAATCGAATTGACTTTTGGAATAACTTTTTTTCTAATCAATATTTAAATTTTTTTTATACATTTAATTTATAGTCACTTGCGCTATATATTATACAAATAATTATTTTTATTTTTTAATACTGAAAAGAAAAAATTCGAAATTTAATTAAAAATTTTTTGGATGTATTAAAAATAGTTAATTTCTGAATCTGATTATAAAAACAATTTTGATAATAAAAACATTTATCTGAGTCAAGTAGTTTATTTTTTAGAATTGTTTAAACTATCAATATTTGTTTGATTAAATGAATTTGGAACGTATAATAACTTTTTCAAAATATGTTTTTTGGGAATTTGCATGCTGACATGAGTATATTTCTTAAATTATTTACCAATCATATAATTTCAACAATTTTTGTCATGCGTTTATAATTAGCATATTTTTTTTTCTTCAAGTCTTTCCGTTACACCTAGTATACTGCCATAGATATATTGAAAATAAATAAATAATAGTCGCATTATATTATAATATAAGCAGTTACAAATTCGACGTTTGATTATTTTAACGTAAAACGAATACACAGCAACGTGTTATACAATAATAAGTATTGTTTTATACACCATTAACTCAAAATTGTAAATATATTGTGTGGGTATCTACGATACATAGTTATAAATATAAGTGGGGCAGATGTATACACTAGGGTTTGTCGAGGAATAAAAAAAATTTCGTGAATACTCACTGTGACACTTAGAATTATTATCGTAGTACAATGCATCGGACACGTAATGGCTCACTATTTTTTGAGTGTTTGCAGTTTTCATCGTCAACCGTATAAAATACGTCATATAATATAGTGTACAAAACCTATATAGCATTATATTAAACTGCGTTCGTCACGAGACTGAGATGTAAGCTATATTCAATGGAGTCCTCGCGGGACGATATTATGTATTGAACGCCGTCGAGAGGGATAATGCATTAAAAACTTCGAACAATCGACCGCATACGTCCTTATACATACGTTTATAATATCAATACAGTGAATTCTGCAGTATTTAAGTGAGTGCTCATCACACGAGCCTAAAATTAGTTATTATATTTTATAACAATATAATGTAACACACTTCTACTTTAGCAATACTATTATAGCGTGGGTTAGGATATACGCTGTACGTATTGCATATTTTCAGTTTTTTTTTTTGTCATCACGCGAAATTTAAAATACCATAATATAATAATAATAATACAATATATTAAATATATAATTTTAAATTCAAATTTTTAAAAGTTTTCCTACGAGGTTGTGTCGTTGTATCCGCAGGAAGTCAATTTTTTTTTTTTTTTTGTTAAAGAGTTCATTCTGCACACCAATGTTTTAAAAGTTTAATTTTGATTATTGACGCAAACATAACTAATAACTATCGACGTTGGCCGACAAATTCAATATTTTTAACAATGTTGCGATTTATTACACCCATAATTGTACTTGCTAATACCTACAGTACAACTGACGATAGTTTTGTATGCAAAATATCACATCATTATAAAAATAAGGGATTATAATATTATGTTTGATCAAAGCGTATTAAAATTTATCAAACGATTTAATATATGTAGGACCCAAGGGTGTGTTTTCAACGAGTTAATAAGTTAATGATCAATCAATTTTAACTTGTTTACTTGACTTATAAGTTTGAGTTTTTTAATAACTTAATTTATTTCCCTCTACGGAAATGAAAACTTATTTAACTCGATAAAGTTTATCTTGAATTTTCATGACCAGAGAAATATTTTTGTTTATTACTGTTGTGTACATACGGTTATAAGTTTCTAGAATTAATATTATGAAAAAAAAGTTTTTTATTTGATAAAGATAAAAAAAAACCGATTTATCATAATAAGGGAAATAATATATAATTTACCTATTTTTAAGCTATTAATTCAAACTGTGAACTTGAAAATTCTTAAAATTAATTAAATTCGTATTATGATTTATTTAATATTTTAATCATTCAGGTAATTAGATATATTATTATTAATTTATTTCAATTTTCCTAACGCTGAGCTGCTGCAGCATTTTATCTACATAGGTATACTACCTATATATTGATATTTATTTTGTAAATTACGCATAATAAAGTTTATTATAAGTGTTAAATAATACATAAAGTAATATTTTAATTCAACTTGTTAAACCCTCGAGTATATTATATGATTGAAGGCACCTACTATATTCATTTTGCAAATTAAAAAAGGCAAACATATTATATAGATAGGTATATTATAACAATGTGTCATCCGCACTGATCAGTCATTAATTGTTACACTAAATTATAATTGTTGAAGTGGCAAGTATTATTTGCTATGATGCTTGATGAAAAATTAATGAACTACGAAAAATAACTCAAGTTTTCAATTCAAGTTATTATAGTTAAGTTAAATTAATGTTATTTATCAACTACAAAGAAAAAAATTAATAGTTTACCTAATATTATGTAGGAAGTTTACTTAACAAAATTATAAAATATCATTAACTTGGTCGGCTGCAGATATGGCGATATGTAATGTGCTATAATGAACCACAAGTATATTTTATGTTATTCGTTTTGTTAATATAGCAATAAAGTTCTGAAACAAAACAAAAATCAAAAATTTATATTTAGAATCATTTAATTATTAATTAAAATCACTATTATACCGACTTTTTCAGATCTGAATAAAATGTATTACAGACCATAATATTATATTTTAAACTATACCTATATACACGCACAGTTCTCGATCCAAGTGCATTTCTAATACGTCCTATTGTAATCAAAATTCTTACGATAATCCCACCGTCGCATAATCGTACGACGAATATAAATATACGATATATATACGCGTATTGCTGTGTAGGTACTTACCCCTCGCGTTATCACTATAATCGTTTGCATAAGGGTACACTGTAATACATAACTATATATATATGTAATATGTATTGTGTATATATATATATATAAGTCTATGTGGATGCAAATGCAGACGGAATATAATATGGATGTACACGCGAGTCTTCTAAACGCGACAACTTGGAATTTATTAGCCGAAAACACGTGTGGCACATGTCACGCACGTGACATCTGTTTTTTTCTCTTCCGCGGCGGATGGGGAAATATAATATATAAAGTTCAAAAGTTCACTCG
This sequence comes from Acyrthosiphon pisum, assembly GCF_005508785.2. NCBI lineage: Eukaryota > Metazoa > Arthropoda > Insecta > Hemiptera > Aphididae > Acyrthosiphon > Acyrthosiphon pisum. The sequence continues at coordinate 37,900,929 of NC_042496.1, forward strand.
GCTGCAGCTACTTTCGGGGACGCGCGTTCCGTCCTGTCATCCCACCCCCCTCCTAACCCTCTGACGGCACCACTGCTCAGCTCGCGTCGTCTGCCTATATACCAATACCCTCCCGACCCCCGACGTTTTCGCAGACGGTTCGTTTACCGCACGGCTATTTCCGGGCTGGCGTCCCCCTGCTGTAGCGGTATCATAGGTATACGTATAATATATTATTATGCTGCTGTTATACATGCGCGTACAGAGCCGCGTTTTTATATGTTTTCGGTCTCGGCGTTTTATTTTCCCGTCGTCTCCTGATTATGTGCACCACCGCCGCCACCACCACCACCACCACCACCACCACTTCCACCGCGGCAGATCGCGGTTCTCACGCGAGAGGGGGACTGCTGCAGCCGAGACGACGGAGACCGAGTACAGCAGCAGCAGCCTGCTAAGCATTTCGGTTTCCCGCTGCAGCGGTATCCGGGCCACGGGGTTAGCCGGCGAGACGGATGAGCAGCAGCAGCCACAGCCGCCACCGATTCCGCGTGTGTAATTAACCGCGTGTATTTAGATTTCGCGCGAGTATAATACGCCCCGTACCATTATAACGCGCGCACGTTGTATTATATCTACGCGACGTGCAACACGTGGTCGCGGCGATAGGGTTCCCACAGAGAAGAGGCGCGCCGCGGAAGTAATGGCCCGCGGAACTCCACCGCCGCCGGGCGGATAGGAAGTGACTGTTGACGGTACTTAAAAACCGACTTACATCGGTCGCACTGACGATTTCATATACGTGTGTGAGCATTCACCATCGGCGTGAGAAAACCGCGGCGGTGAAATGGAAAAAGTCTTCAACGTTTATGTTAATACATCATAGATTAAATAACACTGTCGCGATGAGCTGTGACGCCAATCATTTATCGCTGTTTATATTACGAGATTTCGATAAGCGTATAGTGCAGGCAGGAAACGCGAGTAGATGATTATTTCCCACCTCCTCCTCCGGTTAAGATGCGTCACTAGTCAAATCCAAATTAAAATAATGATCGATAATGATAAATGATTGCATTGGAGTCGCCTGTCTATAGTGTTATTTCAATCTATGGTAATATTATTATGAATTTTGAATTAGAATATTATTATATGCGTATTGGCCATAGACCTAATGAGAATACCTCATTAGGTCTAACTACTGCCGCCAAACGATTGTACCGGTAGATAACAAAATTATACGGCGATTTAATCTGCAGCTGGTAAGTTGCAGATGACAAACGTGTAATGTCATAATATATATGTGCAAAAAATAATAAATTGTTTTTTTTTTTGATTCAGCGAAAGTCTATAATGTATGGTTTGCCATGATATTACGCAAAACTGACAGTAGGAAGTATAGCTGTACAGGAAATATAGAAACTAGAAATAATCAGCGAAAATCTCAAATGCATAATATGCATAAATTGCATAATTCGTATGATAGATTATATAAATAAAGTTCTCTAAATCATTCATATACTATAAATTATAAAAACGAGTAGTGAGCAAGTACGAAATTTAGAATTTTGTGACGATGGGATGGTTTCATTAAAGTTTTACAATCGATAGACATTGTCTTAAACTCCTTTCATTAGAAACTCCAATAGTCAGCTATAACATATTATGTTTTCATATATTTATTGTATGAAAATTGACAATATGTATAATATAAAAAAAAATCGTTTTAACTTAACATCATAGTATGTACCTATTACAGCCATATAAAAACCAATTATTCTTAAAATCATGGAGGGGGGGCATTCGCCCCAAATGCCCCCCTCAAATACGCCACTGTCGTAGCTATGATATTATGAAGTATCAAAATAATATTGATTTCTCGTTGATCTAAAAACTACATCTTCTATACCACTTCCTCAACCACTCGTGCATCAGTTATCGACACCCTACTTTGGGCGATTGGGAAAACTCCTGAATAAAAACTTTAGGTTAACCCGTGCTTAAGAAATATATACAAATACCATTGTACATGTATTTTTTTCTTTTTATATAATTCAATCGGAAATAAGTCGATAACATATTATCTGTGTTTTCTCCTCAATTTTCCAATCAATTTTATAGATGTAATTTTTAATATCATGAGTATTCAAAAATAATTGTAGGTACTCATGGCTTAGATGTTGCTAAATGATTTTTATTCAAAAAAAAACCTGCCAAATTTCAACTACATTTCTTGTACGAAAGTCGGTGTACTGCGGTGACAGCAGTTCACGTGCCAACATGTATAGTCACCCATAGACTCTATAGGTAAGGCGAGAAAATATGTATAATCGTATACGAAATGAAATAATACGACACGGCAGTGACTGACCTTCCGTTGGTAACAAGTTTCGGTGGGGGGGGGAATGTTTAATAGCGCAAGTGTGTACGTGATGTACTGAATACAATATATTATACTAATAATCATAGTATATATTATACCCTCTTGTATAGTGTTGTAGTATATTCGCGAATGCGCGTAAAATTTTGGTACTGAATACAATATATTATACTAATAATCATAGTATATATTATACCCTCTTGTATAGTGTTGTAGTATATTCGCGAATGCGCGTAAAATTTTGGTCTGAAGAAATACAATAATATATTATATAGTAAAAAATTGTCGAAAAATCGGTGCACCGTGCAACGATAACGCATGTTCGGCTTAGATGTTTGATTATTATTATTATTATATTGCACTCGTGTGTATGTGCGCCCGCCGCGACCGATAAATTCGAACGCGACGAGAATGTAATAATAATATTTTTTTCTACGATCCTATACTGCTGCTGCAGTAGCGGGGTAAAGAAAACGAAAATAGAAATAAAACCTCTACTCGTCGAGAAAAAAAAAAGCCCCCGATTCTTCTATACCCGTTCTCGTATTGCGGTCGCGTAGCGTTCCGTTTGCCCGACCGCATGCAGAGACTCCGCCGACCCGATGATATAATATTATGTTTAATATTATTGTGTTATGAGAGCTTGCGCTATTTCGTCGTCGTTATCGAGTGACAAGAACTGCGGAAATCGTTGAATATAATATATTTTTGTAAAATAACGACGACGACGACGCGCAAGAGATCGATCTGTCGGAAAAATTTTATTTGAGGCGGACCCTTTGGAAAAAAAAAAATCTTGCGTATTCGAATTTCGAGATTTATATAGCTTATACGTCAGATATTTAACGTTTTAAACCAGGGGTCGGAAATCATAGGCGGCCGGAGGTGGCCCTCAGTCCAACCTGTGGAGGGGAAATAACTGGACCGCCAAGAATATATTTTTTTTAATGCTGTTTTCCGCATATAATAGATATTTGATCTATTGTTATATGTTTTATTTTGATATATTTTGGCTTCACATATAGATGTAGGAAACTCTGTTCTCTAAAATGAAGTTTTTGAAGAATAAACATCGTTCATGATTAGGTAACTGATCTCCGCCTTGAAAACACTCCGTGCATTGGTCGTTCTCCAAGAGTATCAAATTAAAAAAAAAAAAAAAACTGGTCAATATTATATTGAACAATTTGCTTTAAATAGCTTAAACTGTATTTTTAACATAAAAATAAACACATTAGGTATATTGACTAGGTATTACTTTTTTCTGGCCCTTGAAAATGTTTTTTTCACATTATCTGGACCGTCATATAATTTAATTGCCGACCCCTGTTTTAAACAGTTAAATGATGGGTGCCTATGTTCAAATAAATATTGACGTTATTGATAACTTAATTAATCACAATGGTGTAAGTGGTTTGGAGATATATATAATAAGAATATATTAATAGTATAATAATATATTTCTCGTTTCGTTAAAAAATATTTGTGAGCTCAAAATATAGCGAAGAATAGAACCCTTCATCAAGCAACCCTCAAAAAAAAATAAAAATTCCGAGTTGAATAATATCGATTTCTGTCTCTCGGGGGAGTGGACAAAACTTATACTTAGCAGATATAATAATATGTTCCGTATATAAAATAATATTATAGTATAGATACACATCGGCCACCGCCCTCTGACGTGACATTTCGATAATATCGCGGCACTTTCCGATCGAGCTGTCGACAATACGACATTGCGAGTATAATATTATAATGTATATAATATTGACCTTTCACCGACTGTCAAAACAGAGAAAAGGGCCGTTAAAGGTGATCCGGTATATATAGACTGCAACATAACTTAAAAAAAAAAAAAAATTATATAATAATATAGGCTCCGCGGCAGACTAAACCACGCGGATGACTTTTGATAAGAGATTTTCCTTATTACGATTAATAAACTGTGCTAAAAAAATAATGAAGAAGCTCCACTTAGGTGTTGGTAGGTTAGCTTGTCTTCAGCTGTCTAGTGAAATTAATTATTTACCTCTACGACTACAGCACATTATATTTGTATAGTGCTTAAGTTTAATATAGTGCACTATATATAGGAACAGAAGTGTACCTTTGGATTATCCACAAACAAAAAAACGTATTTTGTGGTAGCACACGCATACAAATACGGCATTGCAGCTCATAATTATTAATTAAATATTAATACCGATTTGAATCTATCAGTTATGTGCAATTATGGATATTAACATGTTTTATTTTATTAATTAATAATAGTGGGAGACAATTTATTATTGGTGGGAGGCCGGTAATATACATAATATAATATTTATAATAATTAAACAAACTAAATAGTAAAATGTGATTCTGCACACATTACCTATACCCGACAATATAAAATATTATGTAGGTGTATTGAATTTACACACAAATGACTGAACCCAACTTACATTGGACGTTACAGAAACCCCTCGATTGAAATTGAGCCTAATATTGAAATAATTTAAATTTAATTGAACACGAATCAGGTAAGTTGAGAACATTCCTATAATAGTTAGGATACAAATTAGATACGCATTCAGAAAAACTTAAATCGCCAATAATTAATTTCCTTTAATGAATAAAGTGAATTACTTATAGGACTGCGTTTGGTTTCTGCTTATCGTCCGTCACGTGGGTTAAATTGATAATATAATTAATAATACATTTACATTTGTAATGAAGATCCTGGACGGAACGCATGAAATCAACCAAGTCTTGAAACCTGTAACTTATATTAATTTATTTTATTTTATTTATTAATTTATGAACAAATTGTCCAAATACATTTAAAATAGTCTGAATTGTGAATAAGTAACAATTTCAAAATAAATAAGTTTAATCAATAGTTATTATTATATAGGTAGGAACAGGCAACAGTTATAATAATGGATGCAAAAATCATATCTAATAAATAACATAATATTATAGACAATAAACAATGAAATATAGTTATATGCGAACACTCCATAGAGTAGTGGAGAGGTGCCGTTCCCTATTAGGACTTTAAAACCGAATTGTCGCACAAACAAAATATTATATTGCGTCGGTTAGCTCGATTTTTCTCATTAGGTAGCGTTGAATCTACATAGAAAAGTGACAACCATTTGTTGTTTTGCACCCAAAACAATTGGATGGGTTAGCTAATCTGTTTGGATTTGTACAATATGAAGTGGTAATACTTATAAATTGTGTCTGCGTTATTGCCTTTACTTTTTAGAAAAAACGGCACCTCTATATTAGTCTATGGAACACTCGTATAGTAATTAACTCTGATTAAACAGGATCGCGAGTGGTCATTGGTACCTAATTATATTATACCGCTAATTTAAATAAATATATACCTAGCCGTAAACACTCATTATATTATTTATTCACAAATTGAGTTTACTGAAATTATAATGTTGCTCAATACGACGAACAAGCTTTTTAAATATTGAAATAATAATTATTAAATTAGTATTTATATTATTATCACGTGAATTATTATTATGTGTAAAACCACATATTTTATAATGTCTATACATTCAAACAGTGTACAGATACAATAATTTAGTACAAACATACAATACTTACATAATATTATGGATGTAAAAAAATGGTATACAGATGCCGAATACGTACAAATATGTGATTTAATGTTTTATTACACACACAACTCATACGATCAACTGCGAAAAACGGTTTACTTCCCCTGCATATTATATGTACTGTTGTAACGCGCTCTAGTTTTTTATTTATACTTCAAAAAATAATAATGGGCCCCACTGGCGGTTTTAAAGAAATTTTATAAATCTCGTATCTATGGGCAGCGTATAACTGTATGAGTTACATTTAGTTCGTATTAAATCCGTAAAAATATCTTGTACAACATTTATCGATACAGTGTTAAATGTTCTCGTATCATATTTAAATTATTATCATGTCTACTACCACAGCGGTGAATGCAGAATGGTTCGTCCGAAACCAGGACACAGTGTGCTGCTACCGAAACGATGTTAAAAGTGATGGACGATCTCGGGCAAAATCGCCCAAAGAAATTTCAAGACCATGATCTGATGACCGGTATAAAAGTGTATCAACGGTATAGATCGTTACCGAATATACCAATGCAGTCAGTTTCCGAATGCGAGACGGTTCCGATCGGTTTACAGTCAACAAACGCTGCGATGTTACAGGTTTTCAGTGACCTTCGGGAAAATCGTCAGATAGCGGTCGACGATAGTGGTGTCGAGAGATCAGAGGCTCAAAGACTAAGTAAGTCGATGCCCGACATAGCGTTCCCAACCAATGCCGGAGTCGATGCACCTGATGGGATGTCGTCCACACAGACGTCCGTTTTTCCGGATTCACCGAGTGCGGAAACAACAGCCGACAGTGCAGTGACGAACTTGGAACTCGTCGACATCGACGCGAAGTCGTCTGCCTCGCAAACTTTTCCGCCGCAGGTTAAACCGGTCGAATCCGACCGGGAAAATCGTCGGATAGTGGTCGACGTTAGTGGTGTCAAGAGATCGAAGGCTCAAAGACTAAGTAAGTCGATGCCGGGACATAGCGTTCCCAACCAATGCCGGAGTCGATGCACCTGATGGGATGTCGTCCACACAGACGTCCGTTTTTCCGGGTTCACCGAGCGCGGAAACAACAGCCGACAGTGCAGTGACGAACTTGGAACTCGTCGACATCGACGCGAAGTCGTCTGCCTCGCAAACTTTTCCGCCGCAGGTTAAACCGGTCGAATCCGACGCGCTTAGTTCGATACGGGACATGGCATCGCAGTCAATCGCAGGGGATGCTGAGTCGAACAATGGTTCGGCAGACCCTTTAGACCTGGAGACCGCGGCCAGTTTACAGGATATAGTATCGCTTTGCGGCCGCGAAAACGCCGCGGAAATTAAAAATACAGTAACCGCCGCCAGACCTAAACGACGCTCACTATGGAGCCGAGTGAAGAAATTGAGTGCGAATGGTTTGCTGCGGTCTTCCCGACGTAGACTGTCAAGACGATAAAGAGTTTATCCGCGACTTAGACCATTAAATATACTATAGTTTTGTAAATGTAAATGTAAATGTAACCTAACCTTGTTGTTTTATGTTATATAAATATTGCTATAAAACCATAATCATCTATCCATAAATCTATATTTGTTACCATGACATTATTTGTATCATTATGTTATCATTATCATTATTCTAGATTCTTCCTTTATTTAAATAATTGATATGTAAAAAAAAAAAAAATGTTTTATACTGTGTCTTGTAACACACTCCATAATTCTAATAATAAAATAAAATAAATAATTGTATGTACCGATATATATTATTAACACTAATAAACGTTTATGATTTGGTTTTTATTTGATATTATTATTATTAATTGTCGACACGCTGGTGTAAAATTAATTTATGACTGGTGGAATCGTGTCTATATATTGTACTGTTAGAATTTGGGTTTGTTGTAACCCGTGTATGAATCCCACGAGGAACCTTTTATTGAATGCTTAGACTTTTTGCTTGATGAACAAAACATTTTATCAACAAGAAACATCGAAAAAACCAAAAAGACTGCGATTTTATGAAAAGAACTTGCTCTCCAAGGATATTGAGTAATCCAAATTGCTTAATAATTTTATATTTTTTCTAGAGTGTCTATTTTGGAATATGGTTCTGTAATCTAGAATCCCCATAAATATTGCTTGGTAGCGCTCATCAAGCTATTGTATTGTTAATAAAATAGTGTAATAAAATTAGCTAATAAATATAATATTATTTTGTCTGTACCGGCATCAAAATTTACTATGTAGGTTGTAATATAGCATTAATATTTATAACGGATTGAATACGAGTGTACTTGACTATGTATAATAATATGACAATTGGATATTAAATATTAATTTTAACTTAAGACTCTTAAATAATAATAATAAAAAAAAACCACTCGATATTTTCCACTTCAAGGAGAATTTGTGAATCATATATATTATGTTTATATTATTTTATTTATTATTTTTATATTAACGTTATTTCACATTGTTCAGGGACTAAAATTGTGTGTAGTACGACACACTTTGTAAAGCACGATATACTAACTGTGGAATACGAAGTAAAAAAAAAAAAGTGTTGTTTTTTATTTTTTTATTTTTATGTATTATTCAAGAAGATATCCTTTATACGTCCTCTCTTTCATTTAACCAACATATTGATACCATAGTAGCTAGTGCTCTTAAAGTTCTCGGGTTTATTAAACGTAACGCAAAACATTTCACATCAGTGAACTATTATTATTATTATTATTTTTATGAGTATTATATATTAAAGGTACCTTAAGTAAACGCACTTTGAGGTCTTATTCTCATTAATTCGGGCTTTTCGCAGAGGAGGAAAAACAAAAATCAAAGACGCATCGCACACGCAGCTCTCTTTCCCCGTTATAATATTATAAATTGTATACCGCTGTATACATATACCTAGATGTTATATATTACGTCCTGCACGGGAAATCCGTGGCCGAGATTGCACCGCGCTCAGCACGATATCGAAAAGAGCGCTCGGGCCGCATATAGGTATACCTAATATAAATATACAACTAATATAACGTACAAAAGCCGCGGTGGTCGCCGCAACCGAAGTCAACAAAGGTTATGTACTATGGCGTGCGCGCGTATAGAAGAAAAGTGTTCGGGCGGCGGCGGGCAGCTCGAGGATAATTAAAAAGTATAAGAGAGCACCAGAGGCAGAGGATAAAGAGACGACCCGCGGGACGGCTGTGCGAGGATTTCGCCGGCGGAAAAGCCCCAGAGACCCAGAGTGGTTTTCGTCGGAAAGGGCGATGAGCTGCGTGGCGGGGGGCGGACCACTCTTTTTGTCCGCGGCCTTTTGATGTATTGACGTTTAGTGTACACACACACACATTTACGATCGGTATCTACATGTATAACATCATCATCGTGGTACGTATATATAATAACGTATAGAGATCAACCAGTGTTTGCTCAGCCTTTTCATAAATATATTGTTATTACCGCGCGGTCCCGTTTATCCCTCGTGGTCTTTATTATTATTATGCGCGGTGGTGATGGCTATACCTTCGAGATTTCGCGGTTTATTTCTCTTTATTCTTTCCGAGCGATTTTTTTTTCGTTTCCTCTTTATTAGTGTTTTTTTGTTTTACATTCTCTCCTCCCCTTGTTCGTCCGGCGTCGCGTTGTACCTATTGTGTTACGCGTCCGCTCGCTGGCCAATAACGCCCGCGGTTTAATTACACGGAAAGCCACTACACCGGGTATACATATTGTTTATATATTATTATGTTTGTACGCATTAAATTTTTACCAGCATAATTTCCAATCGTGAAAAATGATTTCTGCACATTTCAATGGTATACTCGACGTCGTTCTTTTACCAATATTCATTTTCGCAAAACGCAATAAACATGCAATTCCGTAGTATTTGTTTTCCTATTGCACTCCTATCAGTTCTTTTTGCCGCGCCACGCTTTGTCAAAAATGTATCGGTCGTTTCTGGTTTTTAAGTAACTCGGAAACAAAGTCATACGTATTTTCCTTTCAAAGTGAGGTAAACCAACAAGTGTAGTTTAAACTGTAAAAAGAATATAGCTTCATAAAACCGCGATAATTTAAAAAAACTACTGAAAAATGTACACATTTAGAGACATCCTGTGTACAGCGTATAGAGTACGTCATGATCACTGAAATAGGAAGAATACTGATTTTGAAACCTTCAATTTTAATTTATAAGTTGAAGATTTCGCACCGGTGACCTTGCACGCCGGCGCTTTTGCTTTATTTCGGCGAATCATTCCGTCCATCTATAATAGTTGTGCCTAATTATCATAGTTACGTACAAGCGTGTGGGAAAACAACGCAGTGAATACACCTACTTCAAAATGTATGAATGTGCGGTATTCACGTCGAACATTAGTCATCAAATATATTATAGCGAGATTAAAATGATTACGTCACACAATGAACACAACAACAATATTTTAACAACGTTTGAACGCTAACGTCCAATACGCAGGTAACAGTTGGAGTTCGAACGCGTGATGGTAACAACCTAACAAACGTAGTTATTCAAACGTCAAATGATATGGCTTTCGAATCGAAAAAAATGTACTTACCTCTATTTTCAATATTAATCTACACGTTTGCTGGTTCGTGGATACCTGCAGCACCCGCCGAGGGTGCGAGAATATTAGCCGTGGAGACGGTTGGAGGTAAAAGCCACTGGAACTTTATGAGCGCAATTCTTCGGGCGCTGGTGGACAACGGACACAATGTCACCGTGTTCACGCCGTTCACAGACGGAAACCGTGAAAACTATACGGAAGTTTCCACGTCTACCGAAGCCACGGTCCTCCTGGACGGGGAGCTCGAAGATTTGATCGATAAATACGGCGACCCGATTAAAATCGTGGGTCAGATGGCAAAAATGAGCAGACATTTTTGCGACGTTGTTTATCAAAATAGTAAAATGATAGAGGTGTTGGCCAATAAACGTTCTGATTTCGACATAGTTCTAATCGAATCGTTATACTCGGAGTGCGTGTCGTACGTCGCCGTCAAGTTAAACTTACCGCTCATATACGTCCTACCAATACCGACTATGGATATAACCTCACGTCTGTTTACGGGGCACATGTCCAACCCCGCCGTAGTTTCCACTAGCATGGCACGTTTTAGTGTTCCCAAAACATTTGTCCAGAGATCGGCCAATATTGCTTTTTTGATTTACGCGTCAATCGTATACAAAATAAGCGAACTGATTCTGATGTACAATGAACCGAGAGAGTACGATTTGCACGCGCCCATCCCACCGTCTTTGGTATTTGTAAATAGACATTTCACGATCGAACCGGCAAGTCCTATACCGTCGAATGTTGTGGAAATAGGTGGAATACATTTGAAAGCAACTAAGAAGTTACCAAAAGTAAGTTTTATATATATATAGGTATCTGCTGCAGTGTTGGGAATAGATAGCTAATAATTTATCTAGATAAAGATAAAGATATGACTGTAATAATTTTTATCTAGATACAGATAAAGATAATTATACTAAATGTTATCTAGATAAAGATAAAAATTAGTACATTTTTATCTAGATAATTATGAGATAATTTCATGTTTAATTTTGAAAACATTCAGGATACCTACTCGAGTCTACAGGTAAAAAAAAAAAATACATAATTTAAAATTTTTTAAAGCAGAGGACAGAGGTCGTACAGATCGGTTAAGCGACAACTGAAATATCGGGAATTCTAATAGGGTTTTATAAATATTAAATTGTTATAAATTACGAGAATTATTATAATATTATTATGCTTGTGAGTCCAATATCCGTGAATGTTGGTTTATTTTTGTCGGTTTAAAACAATAATTATTGTTCATAATTTGTACACAATTCTATGAAACAGGTATCAGCTAATGAGACCATCATCATTCGGTGGAGGCCGGTGGGTAGAAGGGATAGATGTTTTTGCTTTTGCTATCATTAGTTGTTCTTACAGTCTTACCTACTACATGCCCATTACATATTTCTATTTTTGGGTTTTCTCATTGTTTACGATGTAAAACTCCAGACTAACAATGAATATTAATAAATATTAAAATCATGGTATTATAATGCATATTACTAAACGTGTTTTCTATATTATGTAATAGATGGAAAATAGAAAAATGTAAAAATAAAATAATAAAAATATTTTAAATTTTCAAATTTTTTTTTAGTTCATTTAAATAAATTATCTAGATAAGTACTCGTAGATAACTAGAATTTTATCTAGATGAAGATAAAGATAACTGAGTAGAAATTTATCTAGATAAGATAAAAGATACATTTTTCTAGATATTTCCCAACACTGGCGTATCTGGTATACATATAGCGAAGTGTGTGACCTATTGATGATTTTTGGTAAATATATTACCTAAATTAACCTGAATTTCAAAAAGAGAACACTATTGTTATTTTTTTTAAATAGAAACTTATTTTATATGCACAAAATGTTAATACCAATCAAAAACATTCATTAAATAATCTGATTAAATAATCTGATTACACCAGAAAAAAATTACCCGTTTATACCTAACAATAATCTAGGTATACTCAAATGTTGCACTACCTATGTTGAAAAATGAAAATGTATACATAAGAAAAAACTTTGCAATTAAAATATGGTAGCTGAAATATTATTGTTAAAATATAATATTATTACACAAAACCAATTATTAATTTTCCAAATTAATAATATACCTAATTCATTGATTTATAACTAAAGAAGAATTAATAAATATATAAAATCTTCAGGCTTATAATAACATTATTTTAGTATTATGTTAGACAATATTAAATTTAAATTATCTTTTTTAGTACCTACCTAATAATATTAATGATATTGTTATATTAAATAAATCCATGAAATTGTATCCGAATAAAATATAAATCATTTAATATGCTTTGTTTTCTATTTACAGGATATATTAGAATTCATCGAACAATCGCCTCATGGTGTTGTCTATTTCACTTTTGGTTCAACTGTTAAAATGACTTCATTACCAGAACACATCAAAAAAGCATTTATGGATGCACTCGCACAAATACCTCAAAGAGTGTTATGGAAATATGAAGATGAAATGGAAAATATACCAAAAAATGTTATGGTTAAAAAGTGGCTACCTCAACGTGAAATTCTTTGTAATATTTTGGTGATTACAGTTTCCGGGATATAAAACATGTTGAAAATGTAACCTTTTTTTCTAGTGCACCCCAATGTGAAACTCTTCATCAGTCACGGAGGTATATCTGGGTTATATGAAGCTATAGATGGCGGTGTTCCCGTTCTCGGTTTTCCTTTATTTGCTGATCAGCCAAAAAATATCGATAGTTTAGTCAATGCAGGAATGGCTATTTCTATGGATATTTTGTCAGTAACAAAGGATGCGTTCTTAAAAAATGTTTTAGAACTGATCAACAATGAAAAGTAAAGACATCTCATATTTTTTGTAAATAGGTATTGCAAAATATGTTGAATTACTGAAAATATTTCTCTATACATTTTCTCAGGTACAAGGAAAATGGTAAAACTGCGTCGAAAATATTCAGAGATAGGCCTATGTCACCAGCAAGTCTAGTTGTGTACTGGACAGAGTATGTTCTACGTCATAAAGGGGCTCCCCATTTGACATCTCATGCAATTAACCTATCGTGGTATCAATACTATATGTTGGATCTCATTGCTTTTATATTAGTTTTTATTATTTTTGTTGTTTTTGTTTCCTACAGAATATTCAAATCTATTTCCAAATACTTTTCAAGTTACTCTAGAAATATTAAATCGAAATCTGAATAATTAATTATACTCATATTATAATATTATAAGGTATTTCTACACTTATAGATAGGTACTTCCTATACTATATGATGCAACTGGTGTAAAGGGTACAATTTTATTTTATTCAAAATAAAATCACAGAGTTTCAAATTTTGATAATTTTCTCCATCATTTGTATACATTTAAGTGACTATTAATTAGAAAATTAATTAATTATTCATGTTTTTATATTAAGTGCTGAATAGTTTACTATTGAACTATTATACCTAAGGTATACCTTAAGGTTGTTATGAATTTTATTTTTTTATTTTATTCTATTTGTCCTATTCTAAATACTTAAGATCATTTTTTAATATTGAACTATAATAATCATTACATTTTTGTATCGAATCCCCTTAATAGAAAAAAAAACCTAAAAAAGTTGGAAAATGAGTATATCCGTAAACTGCTCAAAACAAGTCAAAATATTTCGAAAAAAATTTTATGTAAAGAAAAGTCTGATATAAACATTCAGTGAAAGTTTCGTGTATTCACAATAATTTGTTTTAGAGTAACACCAAAAGCCAAGATTTTGTCAAAAACCGATTTTGCATAAAAATTCCCGTTTTTCCTTAATTTTTACGTTGGTTTTCCCGGCGCTTTTGAAAACTATTGGGGATTTTAATGGTTGTATATTTCCACTTTTTATTGTTTTATTTTTTTAATTCAATTCAACATACACTCGCCTAGTTAAATTAATATGTTCCGAATTTTAATTACATTTTAATATTATTATTATTATGTACCTATTGACGTATTGCTGTGTTATTCAGTATTCTGCAAATAGTTTTGTAATTTATTTAAATTTATTTTTTTATAAAAGACGTATTGTTTATTTTCTTATTTGTTCTGTTGTTTATTATAAGCTATTAATTTTTTGTTTTATTTTGATAAATGCAATTATATCAAAAAACATACAAATATATATAACTAATAAGTATATGTTGATATTGAAGTTATGTTTATAGTTGAATACGAGTTTCATAAGTTATTTTACATATTGTTTTCTGTTCTGAAGGAAATAAGTAATAGTTTTTTTTCCAAAAAGGCATTTAACATTTTAGGTATAGACAATAGTATAGGAATAGGTTAGATATGTTGGCAGGTAGAAGGGAAAAAATCCTATTTATCTTACATTTGAACGCTCCATAAAAATGTTAAAAAAGGTAAGAAATTTGGTACGTAAGATTTATTTGAAAATTGAATAAAAATTACACCTACAATTTTTTTTCCAAAATTTACCAATTTATCGAATTTTACGTAAATTTAACTGGTAAATTCCACATCTCTAGGCTCAATACGTTATTATTATAAATATTATGTCATTATATTGATATAAATGTAATATTACAAAAATACTAAAATACAATAAAAATATGTATAAAAAAATGATATTTATCTAGATAAATGTATTGTAGTATTTATCTTTATCTAGATAAATTACATATATGCTATCTTTGTTTTTATCTAGATAATATTTTGTTAAAATTATCTTATCCTATGTAGATAATTTTTTAGTTATCTATTCCCAACACAGGTCTCCGGATGACGTTTATGGTGGAAATTCTTTCAAGTTTTAGAAGGTAAGTCTGATGATTGGGGTTGCCAATATTGAACGAAGTACGTTAGTCCATTTATTGTTCGTTATGTAGGAGGTCACGTAGGTACTAGGTATGGTTTTCCAATAAAATTAAGTTTTTATGAATGATGTATTCCTGGAATACTGCCATATAAAGTTCTTATATTTATCTAGCATTTTCATTCTAGTTTGATAGCTCTTGGGAGATAATTCTTTAGTTATTTTAAATTTAGAGTTGTGAAATGTTTTTCCAGATTTGAAATGAAAAGGCGGATAGGTTGAAGATTTATTCATCAATTTTTCTTTAAAGGACACGTGTAGAACGAATATAATTCTCACCAGTGCGTGATATGAGTGAGACCTAGAGGAGACGATTTAGAAACTCTGGGTTGGATTTCAAGTTAAATCGGTGAGTGGACTAAGGGTAGGTAGTCCAGAAGATACGTTAGATCAACTGAATTAACTAAGATTATGTTAAGAGAGGTCCTGTTTTCGTAAATTCGATGTTTATAATACATTAGAATGCCGAGAAGGGTGATCGGGATAATGCATAGAAGTAAATCCCTGTTGCATTAAAAATAAAAATCTATTATTACCGCATTTACATATTTGAAATCTCGGTGACACAAGTACAAATCCCTCTTCATATTATTAAAAACTCACCTGCTCGATTGAGTACAATCCTGGATTAAAACAATGAACGACAAACAAGTCACTCCGACAGTCATATTATATAGGCTTGCAGTACCTGACATCAGTATGTAAATGCCAAACGACCGTTACACAAAGCACAAGCAAAAATGTTTGTATTTTAGTATGTTGTTACGTCTTGTTTATCGGCGGGGTTGAGTAATCCACAAGACACGCGTAGACACCGTAGACATCCGTCGCATAATTATCCGACACCGCGAGGTGCGCAAGCAGTCTCGAGCATATTACAATTATTATTTATAAGTTATAACGTACAATAATAACATTATGACTATAGTTCACAGGACGAATTGCTTATACCAATACCTAAGTAATATTATCGCAGTGCATTTAACATGTACGATAAAGGCGGATAGGGTCTTGTCTCCCGGTGGCGTATTAGGAAACCCAGGACGTCACAGAGCGCCTTACGAATACCACGTTCTCATTGGCCAATTTCAAATATCCCGCTTTTTTTTTTTATCATTTATTATCAATTAGGATTTAAATTCGATAATACTATACTATAGGTACTATACGTAACTATATTATAGAGTGAACATTTCTTACTTAGGATTTAAATTATTTATTTAAATAATATTAAACATTATAATATAATATTATAAAAAGAACTATTTAACTAGGTATTAAGCTATTTACTGGAAAGTAAGTGTATTTAATTTTTTATTTTTCTTAAGTGTTTTATACTTGTACACACCTTTAGTGTTAGCTTAACAGATTTTCTAGGTTCTTCCTTAACTTTAAAAAAAGTTATTTCTGGTCAGGTAAACAATATTTGCACTATATTAA
>NC_042496.1:37917835-38044112 GCF_005508785.2 Acyrthosiphon pisum
TTTAAAGATGTGAGGGGGGCTCATCATAGTAAAAAAAAAATACTTTAAGATATGTTGACAGTTTTAATGTTTATAAATATATTTACATACCTATTTTCAATGATTGTGTAACCCATACCTACCTTTGGCTATGAAGGTAGGCATGTATGTATTATTTTTTACTACCTTAATGTTTGTGTACATAATACTTGCATAGCATTTTAAAAAGGTTGAATTAATTTGATTGGTTATACCATATTATTAAATACACATAATTATATAGTGCTATTAATAATAAATTTACTCCTTTAATAAATGTGTAAAAAAATACTGATGATGTAAGTGTAGTACCTAGGTAATAATGAATTATACAAATTTAAAATTGAAAATAATAACAGGGCTTTTCAATAATCAATGAACTAGACTACCACATTACCAAAAGCCTTAGTACCTACCTAATTTAAATAATCTAACATAGTGCAAATATTGTTTACCTGACCAAAAATAACTTTTTTTAAATATTAATATTTTTTTTAATAGTAGGTGGGGTTAAAAATAATATTCAGGAAACAATAACATTAGTGTATAAACTAAAAATATTACATTATCAAATGCTAATAATAATTAATAATATCGGTAGTACATAAGTGCACCACTGTTATATATTGTTCAACTCAAAACTTGAAAATCGCATAATATTTTTTTTTTAATTTTTCTAAAATTGTTCTCATAAATTATTTACAAATCCAAAATTTTTTTTTGCCTCATTCATGTGAAGATACAACTACCTATTTCTTTTATTGGATTTATTAAGCTAAAAGAAAACCAACAATACATATATTATTGTTAGAACATGAATTAAAATAGGTACCTTACTAAAAACCTATTTTAATTGATATTAAAACATTTAAGTAGGTTTGGTATCTACGTTAGGAAGAACCTAGAAAATCTAGTATCTACTTACTGGACTAAGTATAATACACTTAGTCCAGTAAGAAATGTTCACTCTATAATATAGTTACGTATAGTATAGTATTATCGAATTATGAACATAATATCATAATTCATTATATCGTTTAATTTATTAATTAGTTCTTTTTATTTGTTAATAATGATAATGATAATAAATAATTTAAATCCTAATTGATAATAAATAATAAAAAAAAAAGCGGGATATTTGAAATTGGCCAATGAGAACGTGGTATTCATATGGCGCTCTGTGACGTCCTGGGTTTCCTAATACGCCTCCCGGTGATTGACGAACGGACATATATTTTACTATCCGCCACCAGCCATATTGGAATAATAATATATATTTTGACGGTCAAGTCTGCGTAAGAGATAAAAACATAGGTAATATAGGTTTACGTACACTTATAGCTAACATGTATGTTGATTTTTTTTAGGTACCTAAAGAAGTACCAGTGAATATAGTGATTATATACATTATTACGATTTGCACTTTAATCGTTTTTTTTTTTTATCCTTGCTGTGCTAACGATTAATCTGATCAGATATATTTTAACAAACTTTATACCTACTTAGGTTAGGTTAGCTGATATTATATCATAATTGATCTAAATCGTATTCATATATATAGTAGGTATAAAAATATATATATAATATATATATAATATTACTATAGAATATAATGCCAGATATAAACAACAATAGTGACCGGAACGGTGAAGCTAAGCTTCTAAGTAACAATAAATATATAAGAAAAACATTTTTACACTCCTGTTACATACCTTTTGTAATATTACATGTCTAAGTCTTATAATTACTATATAACCACCGTCGTATACGATCCCGTGAAAGACACCATTTAATAGGTTTAAATAAAGTTGATATTAACTTAATTATTCTTTCACTTTCTATTATCAACTCATTACAATAGTTAATTAATTGTAAATCGAATTCCTGATATCGAGCTTAATAGGTTACACGTGTTATTATTATTTTGACTCATATAGTTGTTGGTTTCAATCATTTTCCTGACAAATTTCTCACCAAGAAATCATAATACCACAGCAGTCCCAAAATATGCAAAATAATTATTTATTAATAATAAATGCGTATAACTACCATCCAATATTTGTTTCATTTTTTTTTATTATTTACAATACATAGTTCAACATAATATTATATGTTTTGATTTTTTACAATGGTTGAAATACGGTTTTAGCTTCCACAGTGCACACTGAATTTAATATTATGGTTTGGTAAAATGACAATGGTCATAAATGACGCATATAACAAGCCACTTTATAAAAGCATTATGGTGAATATAAAGGAGTTGTCGCCGATAAAATGTCAACTGTTGACTAAAAGCAGAGAGAGGGCTCATGACCAAAATCTAAAACAGGAAATCTACTGGGCCACATCTGAGAAACGTGCCGACCATGAAATGTCTGACACCAAAGTAGAAAAGTTATCGTTTAAGAACGTTTATGATAGGAAGACCTGCTGTAACCGGGTAATGAAAAGTACCAAATCTTGGAAGTATTTGACGAAAAACCAGGATTTGGAAAAGCCAAAATATATCGTGGACGTCGGGTTTTCAACAGCAGACAAAATACTATAAACGAGGAAAAAACTACTTTGTATTTTCGTGTGAAGATTTTCGGTCCCATTATTTTTTTTCTAGTTATTCTGATTGTTGTTAAGAAGCCCGACGTCCACGAGATATTTTGGCTTTTCCAAATCTGGGTTTTCCATCAAATACTTACAGAACTGTTTGGTAGACTTCATAGGTAGCAGGTCTTCCCATACGTCCTTAAACGATAACTTTTCTACTTTGGTATCTGCAGACATTTCATCGTCGGCGCGTTTCTCCGTTGTGGCCCAGTAGATTTCCCGTTTTAGATTTTTGTCGTGAGCCCTCTCTCTGCTTTTAGTCAACAGTTGACATTTTATCGGCGTCAACTCCTTTATATCCACCCTAATGCTGTTATAAAGTGGTTTGTTATTGGCATCGTTTTCGATTTTTGTAGAAGCTTTGTTGATTATTTCGAATTTTTCCCCAACATCTTCTGGCGATTTACCGTGGTCATTTTTATAACTAAATTTTTCGATACTGGTTAACTCGGTCTTGGTATTCATAAAGTCTAAATACGCACTAAGACGCTTATCGTCTTCTACAGACTTATCCTTGCTCATCTACAATATTTATTAAGAACAATATATAAATATTGGTTCGCTCGCTTTTAAGTAAAAAACCTATTGTTAAACTAAAAAGTAATAATATATAACTCACGAGCATTTTTTCGTCTGCCATAATGTGCGTCTATCGGCTATTACATGTGAAAGAAAATACAATGTTGTTCACCTTATTAATAATATTCAAATAATTAAATACATATTATTAAATACCTAGGTCCTAGGTAACTATACTTGTCCAAACAAACATATAGATCTAAGAAAATAACACTCATCACCAAATAATTTCAGCCAACACCCATTGCGTTCGAATGATCCAAAAAAAAAAAAATCGATTCTGTAAAAATCAATATGATCATTAATATTAATACTAAAAAAAATTCTCGGAAGTTTGCACTCAATCAGTAATTTTTGTAATCCGTCAATGATTTTCACGGCGCAGCTCGTCCGAAGGTATCTATAATATTATGTAATATATGATAAATTCCAAAAACAGTCAAAAAAATTTGTCGTAACGACCTGCAAGCGGTGTATTTGTGGTGTAAGTGATAATATATTATATTTATACGTATAAACGCCTGAAAGGCTCAAGTACAGTATAGGTACAATAACATTAAAATAATATTTTAAATTATGATATAGTCGACGAATTCCGTTGATAAAGTCCTACGAACTTCTGCATTTGCGTCCAACATTTCCACGCGTATTATTACTTACGATTAACGACGAAATGTAGGTATAGTGAATAATATCCGACATATTGTTGTGATTTACGGTAAGTTATCAAAACATGCATTTCATTCGTACACTTACGCGCGTGCGCACCGTAAAATATATTGTGCAATACATAATAAACAGTATAAAGTACAAATGTCACATAATATGATATTATTATATTATTATTGTAATCGATCGGCCGTCGCTTGACGTCATAATAATAATATCATATTTTTCAATCCGTTTGAATGTCGTGTTATTTATTTTATGGGTTTTTATAATATTCGTTTTCCCGCCGCAATATATTATAATAATATATATATTTATATCGCACACACGCCGGATCCGCGTTTCATTCCGAACAGTTAAATTTCAAATTTCGATTGTTTTTTATTCCTATATATTTTTACCGCGTTCAACCGCCGTGCGCAATAGACACGATATTACACCCCGTAACGGCGGCGGAAGACCATTATAAGTGCATATAAGTTTTTCACCATAATATCATAATATAAACCCCTCGGCGAGGGTACGTCATAATATATATTATCATTATTATTGTTGTACACGTACATGCAGTCATAGAGCGCAGTCGTTTGTCGCGATACCCGGAACAAATGATCCGTTGACCAGATGCGGAGGAGTGGTAGTATTTTATATTTTTCAAAAAAAAAAAAAAAAAACGAAACGAAATGAAATCACTATTATTTTTAGAGTGTATATAAATAACGTTTTACGATCGTTCGTATTATTATAATATTATTATATAATATTATTTGTTTATGTACAGGGTGAAGTTCAACCCCAAATCGCTAAACCGGACGCTCGCGCGGCACCGTGGTGGTTGTGGTGGGTGGTCGGGGTTTGCGTTATTTGATATGTTTTATAGTATATTATTATATTATATTTATATACATAAGCAGTGGTTTTCTGCAATGCAGTTGGGCAGTGCGGCGCGGGCGTTTCTTTAAAAATTCGTTATTTTTATTATTATTATTATTATTATTTGTTTTCGGTCGCGTGGTTCGATTATTTAAAGTCACATGACCTGAACGAATCGAAACGATGACCGGCGTTTCTGTTTGTGTTTTTTTTCTCTTTTTTCTCTGTTATTTATTATTTAGAAATGTAAATATAATTACATCGGATTTCGACATTTTGCGGTTCCGCAACAGCGGTAATCGTTTTAAATAAATCGGGCGAAGGGCGAACGGAATGCAAGCCACCATTAGTCACCGCCGCCGCCGCCGATGTTGGAAATAAAATAAAATATATAATATCGTTATAACTCTTTTCGGGTCCGCAAATGTGTCAGTGGCCATATATAATGACGTTATGTCGTTAACGCTATAACCGGCGGGGGGCATGTGGGTATATTATTATATGGGGAGACGGCAAAGAATCCTAAATCCCTGCAGTCCAGCATTCGAAAATGAGACGCAGCCAACGGTGGTTTGTCTGCACTTGGACTTGTTGCGACCTACGGGCCACAAATACATAATAATGTTATATACACAATATATAACTACCAAATCTTACGGTACTATTGTTCGGTCACCGCGAGTCGCAAAGTCCAAGCTTTTATGTATTCGACACTTTTAAAGTTTTGCGTACCTAAATCGATAAATGTAAAACGAGTCTCGGCATCAGAAATATTATAATACAATTTTATTGTAATTTTGATTTAAAGGAGAAGCTATAATATCTTACCGTAATAATAAGACGTAGGTACCTCCTTACACGAAATATGTGAAAATATATATTAGCTTCAACAGCCGTGATTCCGGGTTTTATCTGTCGACTTTTTGAACGAATTTAATCGTCTCACTAAGATATTATTAACATACGTGATCCTTTTAAAGTTTCATCTTTTGATTTATAATATTATTATAAATATCACAACCCCTAAAAAATCAGAGTTTGAGGTGGGAGATTATAAAGAACGTTTACAAAGATTTTATTTACGTTATAAATTCTACATTATTACGATTGATGTGTTTGATCGATAAATACAGTTAAAAATCATTAATATTTAAAAAAAAACTATATAAAGGCGCTTACATAAATCTTAAGTGATTTTCTGTATACGAGCAAAACTTTGAACTTCAAAATGGCAAAAATATCTCTTAAAATTAGGAATAATACGTATAGTAGTATGATAATATTTATATACGAGTATGATAAATTAAAGCATATTAAATTTTTAGTTACATATATTTTAATCGTACGTCTTGGGTATTTAATGTTTACTATTATGGTATTTTAAATGCTACGATTGTTATAATAAATGTAACTGTTTATTTTTATTGGTACGTAAAAAAAAAAAAATAGTTGCAATGTTGGAACATTAATATTTATCATTGAGTATAAATTGTCTAAAAGACCCTAAAAGGTTTTTTTTTAATGGATGTTAACACGTTTTTATTATTATTCACGGAAAAACGGACAAAACGGACAAAAACTGCAAGGTTAAGAATATTTTACTTAAAAACCAAGCTTAATTTCGCTTTGCAAATATACATTTTTTTAATAATAATAATTAAATTATTGTCGTTTTTACGAACAATAATAAGGACGATAGCGGACGAATGCACTTTGACTACATATGTTATCAAGGTTACAAGAGTTAATAAGCTACTATAAAAAAAAAAACAAAAATGCCACCAGAATCTTCTCGATTACACGGGTAGGTTTTTTCAATTTATGACTCTGATAGTTTCCACTTGGATAAGTATCTGCTGACATATTATTATACTGTACACGCATTTATAAAACATATTATAATACCTATGCCTTTGTATGTACGAGTACTATAATAGACAGGCTTACTATAATATTATTATTATGGTAAAAATTACAGCAACAACGAACCAATTCGGTTTGATCTTTGCACAGTAAGAACGACGAAATTCCGTACTTTTATCAAATCGAAAGAGTGAAATAAAAACCGTTTTCGGTGGACTATACAACTCGAGTGTTAGATAAAGTGCCTATAATGCCAGCGAATAATGGCCGATTGTCCATGCGACGTATTGGGGTGTGAAGATATTATTATACAACTTGGCGTGGGTTCGTGGGACGATTAAAGTATGCCAATGCTGGGCAAAACGGTATACAGCGTGTTTTTTCCCCATTATTATGTCTCGGTGAATTTGTGTGTTGAAAACACTTTTAGATAGAGTGAAGTACTATCGCTTGATGTGTCCTATTACACTTAATTTTTGGAAAAAAAAATCAATTAATGTTCATGTAAATACTTTTCTAAAAAACACTTTCACATTATTATACTAATCATAGGTAGGTATATTATTATAAAGGATAATATCGAACAAATAGTTTTTATTTACTAATAAGCGTTAAAGTATTTTACGACTGTTATTATTATATTCGGTTTCAGAAAGAGAAAATAAAAATATTTTTAAATGTATATACAATATCTTCGTTAACGAAAATAAAAACTCGTAAATCCCATTATAAAAACGGATACAAATTTGATTTGATATTCAAAAACATACAACGTTATAATATTAGTTATGCAGTATAATATTATTAAGATTAACGAGTAAATGGTAGGATATAGTAGATACATAGGAAACAAATAAATAATTACGAATAGTTAATATGAAAGTCGTGTCAGCCTACTTATAATATTGTAGAAACGCCGTGGGATCATTGTATATATTATTATTATAAATGCGTAAGTATAATAAACGTGCTGGTAAATCACTGGTATCGCAACATTAGGTACCTGTATAGTATATAAAACGAAACGTTTCACCTCTAAATTTCTCCCTGTCTTTCTCTCTGTCTCTCTCTTTCTCCTCGTCTATCTCTCCTTACATATAAACGAGATGTGACAGAAAGACCTTAAGAAAAATAAAATAACGATGCTACCTAAACGCGTATGACAAAAATTTTTCAAACTCTATGATTATTAAATAATTTAAGAAATATACCCATGTAAGCAATTTCCCAAAACAAATATTTTGAAAAAGTTATTACGTTCCAAATTCATTTAATCAAAAAAATATTGATGTTTTAAAAAATTCTAAGAAATAAACTACTTGAGTTAGATAAATGTTTCTACTATCAAAATTTTTCTTATAATCAGATTCAAAAATTAGCTATTTTGAATATAACCGAAAAAAAATTTTAATCAAATTTTTTATTTTTCATTTTCAGTGTTAAAAAGTAAAAATAATTTTTTGTATGATATATGTGTAGCGCAAGTGACTATAAATCAGATATAAAAAACAAATTTTAAATATCGACCAGAACAAAAGTTATTCCAAAAGTCAGTTCTATCTGTTACGCCCTGTAAATTAGACCATATTATATAAATATAATATTTAATACATGAAACCATAGATATTTGTAGACGTTATAATATGTATATATAAGTGTACCTACCAATACGATTTAAGTTTGACGTGATAAAATACGAATGTTGATCGCATTTAAGAGTTGGTGCTCTAGAATCCCTCTGTCCATATCCATCCGCACTGTACCTTTTGTACCGATTTTACACTTTCACACACACACACCGGTATCACAATCCCTATTATCGTATTTCCCAATCGTGTCATTTCCATACAATACACCGTAACGCGTAGTAGGTAGGTAGCGTTTTCGTGCTTAAGTCCCTATATTCTCTTTCGGTATGTCTGCACGCTCGGTCCGATGCCCTCGCATCCGCCTCCCCCTCCCCCCTTTCGGCGACTTTTGACGCGCGTTTGTGTTCCAACGACGTGTTAAGCTCGTGATAACTGCGAACGCTATACAATACACAATTCCGGCCTGATACACCGCGTGGCCTAACATGGCAACGTATAATATTTATCATATAATATTATATTTGCTACACTCAAACGTGGTTTTCCATTTTCCATTTTTTTTACGAATGCAAAAAAATCACCGGACATACGCTGGGGGATCGTATCGTTCAATTGCCGATTTTCATAGGCCATGGGTTATTTCTAGACACTGAGACACGACTTTTAAACATTCTCGGCTTCGAAACGAGACCGCTAAAGGGTCACGCCTTATATGGGGAGACGCCATAATATGGGGATCCTTGATGTTTTTTTGTACGTACCAATTACTTAAAACAATACATATTAATATTAAATTGATTTGCCAACAAATTTATTCGATTTGTGATAATATTTTATAATACAATTGAACGATTGATAATATGATAATCAGAAGATCAGACTATGAATAATGAAATTGTTTCATGGTTTATTGTTCATATTGTTCCTATATCTTTTGATTGAATTACGATTCACGGTTAAATCAATTCTATCGATAACGTAAATGGCTTGCGAGTAAATATGAAAAAAATCTTGCTACTTTCATAACGTACACCTAAAGGTCTTTTCTCTTGTTATACCATTTCTCCGAGGAGAAGAAATACGTACAGTGAGGTTATTGAAAACTTTGACCTGAAAAAGAAAGTTATATTTTAAATTATGAATTAAAAAACAATATATAATTTTATTATATTTTATATTATGTTTGATAATATTATTTTTAAGGGGCCTCGCTACTGCCGTCAGTTTTAACTGAAAAGACCTAAAGTATTGACAAAATTAAAGTTAGTTAACGTGAACACACCAGAAAATCGTTTGTAGATCCTACGAAGCACTTTGTAAAAACTAAATTATATAGTATTGTGAACTGTAATCAAAAACTCGAAAATACGAACTTTTTCGAATCATAATTAAAACTATTATTAAAAACGGAAAATGTGTCGTACGATATGCAGATATTTTTCTGCTGAATTCAAATATATTTTTTCAAATATTATTTTGGTAAACTAGATCACTGATAAACCGATCGGATCATCTTGAAGTAGGTACGTCGTTTGTCGTACGTTGTTCGCATAATCGCAGGTATATACTATCATAATAATATCGCTAGCACATAATATAATATGTATCTATATTCTAATCTGCAATGGTATTATAATATAATTTATTCCGTAAAGATAATTTTTCGTTCAATTCGTGACTCGTGGTGTATATAATATTACAGCAGTGCTCGAAACTGTCGTCGGTCAGCTATTAATGAGTATAAACATATTATCGATGACGGAGGGTTTAATCGACTAGGTTTTGAAAAAAACACTATTGGAAGGGTCCAGTGCAACAACCCGGTATGTCCACTCTGTCAAAAGAAGTTTTTTTATTGTGGTTTTCTGATAACGAGGAAATAAAACTACACATTTCGGTGTTACAAACTGGTATGTCCGATTATTAGATACGGAGATATAAGCAAAAATGTACTTACCAGGTTATTACATCCAGTGCGAGAACCCGGTATGTTCTTATTGTCCGGACATACAAAGTTTTCGCACCGAAACTAATTCGACTAAAAATTATAAAAATCAAATTTACGAGCAAGAAACCCGGTAAGTCCATAAATTCATCCTATTTATAGGTCATAACATTTTTTGTATCATTATAATTGTAATTTGAATATCAATAAAGAAAATAGACTGCGCTACATTTCGTTTTCTATACAAACATAAAGCGTGTGACAAATATTAAAGAATTTAAACGTTTATTTCTTCTCCTGGAAAATTTCCAAAAGCGGACGTACCAGGTTGTTGCACTGGACCGTTCACACTGTATTGTCACTATTTGGTGCGAGATTTCATTAATTTTCTTCTGTCGGAAAAACCGCTGCGCCGCCGGGCCTACTTTATGCGCTAGCGTCAGAGGTCGAACGCATTTTTATAGGTAGGTACCTACATAAATCTTTTTCCCGTCTCGGGAAAGCGTTTCAGCGGCGGCCGTGAAATACATATTCATGGACTAATCGCGAGCGAGTACAGTTTTTTACGTCTCTGTATACATATATATGTTCTTTTACGACAATTTACACGCGCACACACGCACATATATATATTATATATATATAAACGGTAACCGACTGTAACATATATAAATTCGGTTGATAGCCGTGTGTGCGATATGGCCGGATACTGTTGTATACAGAAACGCCTGGCACGCACACGTTAACTCACTGTCCCCCGGCAGAGGGTTTATTGAATAATGTAGGAAATTGGCAACGACACCCCGGGACGTTATTAAATGGATCGGCAGACAGGACAAATAGCCCCGGAGGAGGCCTGCGCGTAATGTGTTGGGCGATAAAAAATCGCGTCCGGCACGTATAATATTATATAAAAAAAAAAGTAGAAGAAGAAAGAGAGAGAAAAATGTCCGACACACACACACACAAACGAAGTTCGCAGTCGGAAAGCAATTCTGTTAAAAGTGTCGACACCCAACGCGTGGCGGCGGCCGAGGACTTTTCCCTCATCGAGTATTCCGCGTGTGTGTGTGTGTGCTTCGGATAAGTTAAGTAGATTGTTGCGGCGGCGACACACTGCAGTGGGTGGGCGTGTGTGTGTGTGTGCGAATTTTCACATAAAACACAAAACGCATCGTTCAACGGCCATATATATATATATATATATATGTATGTATATAAACACCCTCGTCGGACCAGCCACCACCGGTTAGAAATTCAAATCGCGTACTGTGTATACGAATATATATATAATATTATATTATTATACGAGCTCGCGCGTCGGTCTTTCGCACCACCACCGCCGCCGCCGCGCAAAGTGTTTTTCTTTCACGCTTTCTTTTCTTTTTTTTCTCTATTTTTTATTTTCCCGACACGTACGATCACACGCACACACGCGCACGCGGCGTATATTATTATAATATGCGTGTTGTAAGTATTTTTCCCCGTTTTCTTCTTTTATGTCTGCATTAAGTCGACGACCACGACGACGACGACACACTATATTATTATTATTATTCGCATATTATATTATACGTTTGCCGGTGTGAACTAGTGTGGGGGTAATGCGATATGCGTCTGTCCCGTCCCCGTTCACGCACCCCCGACCCACTCACCGCCCCTCCTCTTCCACTCGGGCGGGTCTGCGAGTGTTTTTCACGACCGCCGTAAAAATATAATATATAAAAAATATACGCATACAGCCTATGCGTGCGGGAAAATCAACATATTTGCGTGAACGACGTCGTCGCCTCCACGACGGCGAAAACAATCGTTTGGCCGCGGGGCCGAGACCGCGTGCAAATTCCGCGGACGGAATAATAAAACGCCGAGCGGGCGATATTATGATGATAACGTAATGTTTTTATTAAACGTGTTATATCTGTATGAACTGCAGTGTTTCTAGGTACTTATACATATTTATAATAATATAGTATATACGTAATATGCATAATGTAATATGATATTATAATATATTACGAGAGAGCGAGACGTCATATTTATTATTACGAACGCGGCGCCAAAGACGGAATATTATATGTACATAAACACGGTAACGTGGAACTCGCAGACCCGTTGGTCATATTTTAATGCAAAGTATAAATTGAATTACAGAACGTATCGGTTTTTAGATTCTGAGCGGAGCTAATGAGCTATTGGTTTTACAATGGTGTTTGTTTTTTTCTAACGCTTTGTATATCACCATAGAAACGAATAAAAAATCATAATATTAATTCAACTTACATGATATAATAAATAATAACAATATAAAATATCCAGACTGACAAACCGTCTCCTTATACAATTATATTATATCATTGAATTCAAGTCTAATACGATCCATTATACAATGACCCACTTGTAACCTACTGTACAGCAGAGCGACATCCACTTACCTGCTTTTTATATTATTATTTGTATTAATTGTATAGTATACGTGTAGTATGGACTGCACAAATATTATACAGGATTTGTCTTCATGTCTAAATGCGTTTAATCAAATTCTGATTTTTTGAAATGTCCATATATACATCTAAATACTTTCAACATATCTATAAATCAAAATGTAAACGGCACATGTTTAATGAGATATTACTTTATTAGAATATGATGACCAACTGATACAGTCATAATATTATAGCACACTGCAACACCCAATCAACTGTAAATTAAAAATGAATAATAAATTATATCGACAAACGGAACAGTTTTATGCCTTAGCTTAAAAAATACTTTTGACGTTTATAATAATACTACAATATAATAATGAATAAGTTGGTAAAGTAAAAAGAGGAGCACGGTACTTGACGTTTTTCCTCTCCAAGGGAAATCTATACGAATCATAAATATTATGTTTTTGTTGATAAGTATAAAATCATGCCAACAAAATTACGAAAACCTCACGAAAAATCGGTCAAAAAACAAAGTAAAAGTTTATCCAACACAAAAACATATTATTTATGTTAAAAAACTGCTTGTAATTTTTAATGTTTTTTTCTTATTTTTGTGTGTTCTCAATACCTATAATGATCTGATTCTCTTGGTCCCTTGCAAAGATCGAATGTGAACTAATTTCGACTGTATTTCTACCTATAATATAATGTTTTTTTGTGATAATCACACGCCGCGCCGTATAAACCACGACACCGAACTGCGTAGTTTCACGTATTTCTATTTCCTTTCGCGTGATTTTAACTATATATGTATATTATATTCCCCGGCGATCGAAGGGTACGTTTTTTATTTTAAAAAGCTTTGTCGTGTTTTCAATCGAAATATCCTCGCACTTGCACATCCGCAGAACATAATATAATAATATAAACGTTACGTCAAATCGCTGACACTAAATTTATACAGCTCAAGCGAGTTACTCGCGATTTAATGCCATATAATAATGTACAGCCATCTACAACATATATATATATATATTATTATTTTATGTTGTTGGTCGATGATTGTTCTTCAATCGATAACACACGACGAGTGTCAAGAAAAAATGCACTACATATATGCCACCACCACATATAATGATATAATATTATATTGTGTCTGCAGATATATTATCCGACCGTGAGCATACCGAGGTTCATACATAAACATAGGTACCTAACATACTGTTGTATAATGTGATAAAATATATATTATATTATTTGTCACAAGTATATGGACAATACTTTGGGTGCAGAGACGATGGACAAAAAAAATTTGACATTACGGTAGGTGTATATTTTATTACTTCACTTCAGTTGTATTGTCTATTATAGTAATGCGCATAAGTCATAATATTTTACTACTGCCGGTGAACCTATATGGCTTATGGTTGTCTAATGACATTTCTGAAGCTATTTTTCTCGATGTTTAATATTTTTAACAAATACCTATAGTACCCAGTTTAACTACTCAAGTATTTTAAGTTAATATGAACAGTAGGAATACAATATAGATACATACCGCTAATTAGACGGACGTTACGCAGGGTGCCCATTCACCCAATCACCAACCAGTAACTCGTTTGAAAATTGATTTTCGAAAAAATGTTATGATTTGGAATATTAAATTAAAAAATTATGTTATCATACGTGAAAGTAGAAAGCTCGAAATTATTTTAATTTCATACCGCTTACAAAATATGATGTAGAAAAAATATTTTCAAAAATGATAATAAATTTGTTTTGATAATATAGTAAAATATGTTATATTTATTGCTGTCGAGATCAACCTTGGAACAACAGTATTGTAATCTGCACGGTCCGCAGTGTTTAAAATAAAAGTAACTGTTGATCGGTACTCAAATTGGGCGAGATAGCCGTCCCTTAATTATTTTAACTCGGCTGATATGTTTTGTTACATATGCATTAATCGTTGTTTATTAATTCAATCATACAAAGTATATTTTACAGATTGCGTGATTGCAGGAAATCACACGCACCCGAAAGATCCAAGACTTATACTCGACGAATATTCTCAGCATATTATTATAGTTGTTCTGAAGTCGATAGTCTGAGAAAAAAATCACCCTCACCTTTCCAAGGATCTTCGTCTGAAGAAACGTCAAACCACCCTTGCGTCTCTAAATATAACATAAAATTATGTATATAGTATTAATAATAATAATAATTACGAACTACCACCGCCATCACCGTCGTGGTGGTGTCGTAATACGACGACGAAAGGAACACGTCCCGGCGAAAAAGGGTTATTCCTTGCGTGCGCGGATGTGGGTTATTGCTCGTTTCTAACCCTTTTTTTCGGATCCCCCGTGCGGCGCGCCACTTGGGTTATTAATTTTTATAGTTTGCGACGCGCTAATTTAATTTCTCGGCGGCGGCGGCGGCGGCGGCGGCGGCGGCGGAGGCAACGTTTTCCGAGAGGAGAATTTTTCTTTTTTTTAAATTATTATTAACTTATTATTATTATTGTTATTGCGGTTGTACCCGGACGGCGATACCACGGTGGCGGTATAATACGCGCGTGCATTACACATAAAGTCTACCGCACTGTATAATAACACGAAGAAAAAAGTGATACCCCTTTCGCACGCGCCCCGCGAAGACGCGAAAGAGCCGCAAATCCCGCGGTTGTTATGGGCTATGGTGACGGTGGACGGCGAGGGGAACACAATATTATACGACGTGATGTGCGGCTCGCAATTAAGAGGTTTATTCATTTCAGACCGTTGTCGCGGTTTTTACGTGTACAATACGATCTTTGGGCGGCTCGAGAGAGGGAGAGAAGCCGCGACGACGAAGACGTGAAGACCTCGCCATTTATTACCCACACCGGGAGAGCACGATCGTTATTATTTTTACTGTCGTAAAACACGCACGCATTATGTGCACTCGTCGAAATGCTTTGGAAATCTCGACAGCGGATTTTCCTGCTGCCGAAAAACACGTCGAGTTACACGTACGCACACGCATGTATATATAGTTATAAGTTATAACTTATAACGTAATATTATATACAGTTACCGCTTAATGTGATCACATTGGTTCAGACCATTTTGATTCTATTGACCAGTTGATTCGATAAAGCGTATTTTTTTCAATATAATATTTTGGTTTGGGATCTTCAGTTTTGATTCCAATACACGGATGGTTCTATAAACAGCTGCGGCGATCACATTGACCGGATCTCACTGTATCGCAGTCGCTTTTGCTTGATTAGAGGTCCACGGTGTCGATGAAATATTATTACTACATTTTACACCCTTTCGCCAAATTCTTATTATAAAATTCATAGGTACGCAATATTTTGGAAATCTCGACTCTCGACACCGGCTTTTCTTGCTACCGAAAAACAAGTTACGTTACAAGTACACACAAATCATTTTAATTTATAATAGTATTATAATATATCATAGTAAAAAAAAAACATGTTAAGTCACACGTACGCAAGTCGCACATGCACACACACACACATATATATATATAACGTATTATTAATATATTCATCTATCGTTTGCGTTTTTTATAATACATTACCAGCTAGACATTATAATTATTATCTTTGTCGCTTTTTCTATATTAGAGGTTCACGTTGTCGATACAATATTATTACCGCATTTTACACCCTTTCGTCAAATTCGTATTATAATATGAAGGGTACAGGGGAAAAACGGTTGTAGTCCATTTCTGTAAATTTTTCAGGAGAGCAGAAATAATGTTTGGACTACAATCTTTCTTTACTAGTATACCTAATCTTTTCTATTGAATAACTATGGACTGAACGATTCTTTCACTGAATCGATTTCAACTGTCAATACTACTCCTAGTTTGCTATGACCCGTTTGCTGTCGAATCAAACAATAAAATCGAAATCGAAAAAAATGGACTACTAGCGTTTTTCCCATATTATACCTTTCATATTCATAGGTGCATAATATCATGTTACTATAGTCACTATGTATAATCAATGATAATATATATATTATTATATATGTGATGCATGTTTAAATAGTTTGTACCACATGGCAACATTATTATTTCATAATAGATTTCCGGCAGAACGATTATCTCATTATACCAAATACCTATTTCGTCGTCGCTTTTATATAAACTATATTATAATTCATTTTTGTTATTACCATCGTTAGGTACGTCTCTGAAGCGGATGCGGTCTGTGCATCACTGTACCAGACATTATACTATAAAATATTATATTTTAAATGTATTTTTTTATTATTTAAATTATTATTATTAATATCATATGTCTATTTATATAGAAATGTATATACGAAACGAGGAGGTATTATTTTAGCGCATATTATATGTACTACCGTTATTATGCAACGAATGATAAAAAATGTTATTGACCTTTTTAATTTCAGTTTTCATGATTTATAATAATTGGATATATTATATTATAACGAACTACTCAAACAGATTCGAAACGTTTGGTAGGTATGGTATCATATTTATAGTAAATTATACAGAAATTTGCGGTATTTGCGGTGTTCAGTATGACAGTTTTTTGTTGTGTTAAAATCTGACGTCACACCCTTAGTGTAAAAGGCGCTAACGTTTTAAAAGCGTTATACTTTAAAGTGGTTTTTATAAAGTGAACCACCCGCGGTGGTCTTCAAAAAGTAGCAGAAGAAGTGAGAGGGATATTTAGCGCTTTCGACCAAATATAATTTCTAAAGTAAAAAATACTTTACAAAGCACCAAATCATGTCGACTTTCTTAAAACCGGAGCACCTACTTTTTAATTCGCCACCTGAACCTAATACTATTATTGTGAACGTCGCTGGAAATCGTTCATCGAATAAAAACTATAGAATTTTTGTTTCAAAATGTTTCAAAAGCGTTCGTTTTATATTAATATGCATAATATGTTACTGAGAGCTGATATTATACGCTTATAACAGGATTTTTCAGATGAGCTATATATGTAACACATAAGTCACGACCCCTTAAGCCATTCGCTTAACACATTAGCGCAATTTGGCGTCATGTACGATCCGCGGTGGTACCTACACAATGCGTATTATAATATTATAATACATAATATAGGGCACAATAGCGCGTCTTCGTTCTTAATGTGCACGACAACAAAACGTAACACATCTCAAACTATCGGCCTCTCCGATGATGATGATGATAGTAATACTTTGGCCGGGAGAAAACTTGACCCCACACCCCGCCCCCTAATTCGCCGGTACGCGAGAATCGAATCAATATAATAACCGTTTCGTCCGGGGACGAGAAAATATGGAGGGTGTTATATATATATATATTATCATGTCCGGTCCACACTCGATCACATCCGTCTCGCATCTCCCTGTAGACTCGTTCATCTTGCGCGACTCGAGTATTATATGTATTATATATACATATACGACCAGAGCTGCCGCGTGCGCTAGCCGTGGGCTGCACGTGGGCACTAAAATGGTTAGAAGATATGATTATTATGTGATTATGACGACGACGATAATTTAGTGATAGCGTACAGGCCCAGTACGACAATGACGCGTGTTGGCTGCCGTGACGGATGATTTCCCCTCCCGCCGCCCCTTAGCGTGTGCCGCTATACCGTGCGAGTGGTAACAAATTTTAGAAGCGGGACATTTTGTATTGGGTATTGTTTTATCGATATTATTAGATTCTGAGCGGAGCGAGCAAACTGGTGGTTTTACAATGATGTTTATTAGATTCTGAGCGGAGCGAGGAAGCAAGTGGCTTTAAGACGGTGTTTATTTTTTTATTTTTATCCCGTATACAACATTTCTACCAGGAGGAGTGTTTCAATTTTAACATCTTTTAGCAAATTAAATCAAGATGGTACTTTAGAGAAGTCATTTTTTGATTTTCTCTATAGTTATTTAATTCCACGGGAAAAACCACCGATTAATTACGGAAAACCGCTAAAAATGAGATTTTAATTTCTAACACTTTGTTCATTAGCATAGCAACGGATAAAAAATAATGATATTAGAATATTAAATCAACTTACATGCTATACCTAATAAATAATAACAATATAAAAAATCAAGACTGACAAACCGTCTACGCTCAGAATCGTTTTTATTATACAACGATATTATATCATGAATTCAACTTTAATACAATCCATTATACGTTGACCCACTTGTAACCTAATGTACAGCAGAGCGACTTCCACTTACCCGCTTCAATAATATTGTAGATGAGATAGCTGGTATAGGTACTTATATTTGCGTACGATCATTATATTCACGAGTTATAATATTATACGCGTCATGATCTCCAATGTCTGATTTTCTATAGTTATAATTGATACCTTTATGGCTATATGGTCCTATGATCATTTTACACGGGTAGACTTAATATTGTGATAATCTAATCGCCGAAATTCGATAATATACTTAATTTATTATATTACATAAACATTTACTATCCAAAAATAAAGACGTTTATGTCAACAAAAAAACAATAGAAACGTACTGCAGTCGCGGCACAACTATGGAGATATAATTTATATGGCTATTTTATTTTATAATATTTCTAATTTCTATACATTCGTTTACTTTATATAGGACATAGGTGTGGTTGTCGAGCGCATTCTTTGAAAGGCCATGATTATTATTGTTTGTATTGTCTTGTCCGAGTTATTATATTATATTTTCATCGAGAGAAATTGGAGTTTTCGAAAACGCTCACTATACTTTCAAATGTCCGTTGTCAATTTACTAATTTATTATGCTAACGTCGCAATTTTATTCCTCCACGATAAAAAATGTTTTAATCAGCTCATCAAGTTGAGCACGTTTGAGAAATCCAGATAAACCGCTAACCAAGGTTTTATTACCCATCTGTAGGTATGTATATCGTATATACAATCGCATCCTGTTCGAAACAGAATTGTAACTTTTCACCCCATTTGTATCCCGCATTATACCGCAAACTTCCATCCGCGCTATTTCATATCCTGTTTATACTTTACTTTTCCCAAACCTATAATTAAATAAAAAGTTACCTGATTTTTTTTTTTTCGAGCATCAAAATTACTAGTCAAATGCAAATTAGCGCGTGTTATCACGAGTTTTATACATTTCCGCAGGGATTGTGCTTAACTTTAAACTTTTTCTTGGGTTAGGTTTTACAACGCACAGTTTTTAGTTTCAATCCATATAAGAACCGGCACCGCACATATAGCTAGATTTAATTTCCTTTGACACTGTGCAGGTATGTCGACGTGTTTGTGGAATTTAGAAATATAAAACGAAAATCTGAATTACCAACCATTTTACAGATGGCCCTTTCACTTCCTTTTGACTTTACAGCGTCCTTTGCGCTGCGTTGTATCGGCGCTATACCTATTATATACGGGTTTCGTTAAAAAAAGGCGTGTGACATGAAAAAATTGTTTAAAAAAAAAAAAGAACATCGAGCGCGTCACTACGATAAGTTTAGTGTATTTATTATACCTTTTATATTATTACAGCGACGGTCGAAAAATCGGACGGGGCCTGAACACCAACTCGTCGTCGTCGTCGTAATAATAATAATGATGATGATGATAATTATTGCGTTCGTGAAAGTTTGTCGTCGACGACGGATAACGAAGAAGAATCGGGCCCTTGGGGTTCGTGTAGTCGCGGGCAAGTGACGACGGGAATTTAACATCATCATCGCCGTGGCTGTATTAAATATAGTGTTGGTAGTTATATAGTCAGTCGCGGTGTGGTGTATAGGAGCTAGTAATCATCGTCATCCAGCGGGACCATCAGCTGCGGCCGGTAATTTCCGCGGGGCTAACGTCGGCCGGTGTGCCGCATCGCATCTGGGGCCCGGTTCGCCAATTAAACAGATTAAAAATTAAAAAAAAAAATAATAATAATAACCGTGGGCGATCATCACATATATATATATATATACACCGCTGAAACCCTTCGCCGACACTATATTTTATTGTTATTATCGTCGTGGTCGCGGTGTGTATATCCGAGTCGCGGACCACCACTTTGATTAATCACATCCGTAACTCGATTATAACATACGATGCGATATATAATATCGTACACCGCGGCGCTGATGTTTTACACCGAGCACGATATCGTATGTACAGCACGCGCGTGATACAATAATAATATGTACGAGCAGAGTGTTAATGTGTGGTTCGGGGGGGGGGGGGGGGGTGTAGTGTCGCATGTGCCCTGTAGTAGTATTATGTTCGACTACATTATACCCTCCTCGCCGTCATCGGAAATCGAATCCGCACGGGGACACAATGGTACGCGTAATTAACACGAGAGCGGCTCCGGTGCGGTGCGGTGCGCCGCTGCTGTATTACAATAATAATAATAATAATAATATATCATAACCGGTATACGGTATGTGTTCGATGACGGTTGCATACAATACGCACGATACAATAATAATATGATCCACCGTAACAATAGCATAATATAGAACGGAGTAATACGCCCGTCGACTGCGCACCCTTTTCGCGTATCGATGGGATTTCCGTCGACGCCACTGCCGGAGGGATGGATGTGCGTGCGCGGCACTCGTTTTGAATCACTGCCCGCCACTTCCTCGCACCTGCAGCTGTGGAAAGTCCACTCTACACTTAGACGACCCGGAAGTCAATATCGTCATATGGACGGGAACCTATGTCGACGACGCGCACCTGCTTCCGCACATCATGACCCCGCAGTGACCGCTGTGCGGGAAAACGTAAAACCGCAAGACTTTGACCGCGATATTACATGACGATAACACATCGTATTATTATACCCCTTGCTGCTCAGTTATTACGAAACACACGCGTACGCTCGAATATATAATGTCCACCCCTGCAGCCGCCACGAACGCGGGGCGCGACGACGATTTGTTTTTTATCCACCCTCTTTTTTTTTGCCGACGTGATATTACAGGTATTGACTATTGTACCTATCGGATAATTACGACTGCGCACCGGATTCCCGCCAAAATGTCACGGAAATTTTACCAGATCCTTAGACGACGCGTCCTCGATCTCTCGACTCGCGGTAATACCTATACAAAAACGATACTATTCTGACAGTATAGATCTCCAAAGTTGCCTGGATGACTTTAATGATTGGTGCTCAAAAAATGGATTGTAAACAAATGCAACTTTATTTCATTTTTCCGAACGCGTTCACATAACATTAGCTTTCAATATTCTATTTATTCTACTCCTCTAGTGCCCGTCTCCACTATTGAAGATTATTAGGTGTTATTTTCTCTTCCGATCTATCGCTTAATGACCCTATTAATTATATCCGTGATAAATCTATGAAAACTCTTGGGTTTATAAACCGCAACACTATATTGGTTTCAGTAATATTTATGCATTAAACACCCCTTACATGTCACTTGTTCGTCCGGTACTTGAATATGCCTCTATATAATCTGGTCACCCCATCAATTATTCCACAAGGATCGTTTAAATAAAGTACAAAATAAATTTATTAAAAAAAATGATTGTTGTGGCGTACACCCATACAGTTTTAAATCTCTAACTCAAAGACGAGTTGAGTTTGATGTTACCTTTATTTATAAACTATTAAATAATGAGATTGATGATCCAGATTCATTGTATAACTAGTTCGTTCTTTTTATTCAAGATGTCCTCACATTTTTAAAACAGAATTTCATACCACTAACTATACGGACACGCAGCCCCTATTGATCGCGCATGCCGCTCCTCAACAATCTGTCAAACATTGATATATTTTTTTGATTCTTTGCCATCTATAATGAATAAATTAAAATATTAAAAGTTGTATTACTTGTTTTTATCCGTCTTTACTTATCACTGTAAGCTTTGTTATTATTTTTTTCTCTTTCCTCTTTATCTGTACTGGAATGTTTAAATTTATTATTTTCATGATTTGTACTGTACTTATGCCCTCGAGGCGTTGGAAAATATATAAATAAATACCTATTATATAGGTATATATGCAATTCTGCAGAAGACACGTATTTCAATAGTGTGCTTAAAATATTGATTTACATTGCGTATTACGAGTTTTACGTAGATAGTTTAACTTGTATATTTTGCAACATTAATTAACTCTTGTGCAACTTAAAACGATACATAACGTTGATTTTATAATATATTAAGGGGATTCGATACCGTGGTTTTCTGTTTTTGTCAACACACGTGCGACATAGTATTTTGGACGCGTTTTTTTGCCAAACATTCCAATTGATCTATCGAAGCGTAAGATTTCTGAAAACAGATTTGAATTTGTCGTCAAGTCTACTTGAAATCGACTTTCTACATTTTTGATATTATTATCCCCCCAAATTCTTAAAAATTTCATATTCAAAAATTAAGAGTTTATTTAAAAATTCTTGTAATTCAATTTTTGGAGAAGTAAAAATCAAAAATCAAAAATGTGAGAATGTCTATTTCAAGTAGACTTGACAACAAATTAAAATCTGTTTTCAGAAATCTTATCGCTTCAATAGATCAATTGGAATGTTTGGCAAAAAACACGTCTAAAATACTATGTCGTGAGTGTGTTAGACAAAAACAGAAAATCACAGTATCGAACACCCTTGAGCGGATTGGTGACGGTGATTTTCTATATTTGTCTAACACACCCGCGACATAAGAATTTAGACGTGTTTTTTGTCAAACGTACCGGTTGGTATAGTGAAGCAATAAAAATTCTGAAAACAGATTTAAATTTGTCGTCAAGTCTACTTGAGATCGGTCGGTTGACATATTTTATACTATCCCCTAAAATCCTAAAATTATTGTATTATTAAAGAGTAATTAAAACAATTTCATATTTCATTTTTTGGACAAGTGTAAATCAAAAAATCAAAAATGTAGATTGATCTCTAGTAGACTTGACGACAAATTCAAATCTGTTTTCAGAATTGTTTTCGCATTAATATATCAATCGGTACGTTTGACAAAAAACACGTTTAAATTCTTATGTTGCGCGTGTGTTAGACAAAGACAGAAAATCACCGCCACCAATCCCCTTAAATAAAATATTTGTTGTATTATAATATTATGTATTATTTTTTTTACGCCATATTACGGGAATTTCGTTGAACATACCCCCCTCCCCATCTCTTTTGATCGTCTGCCGCATCGTTAATACGCGGTCGATGAAACATTCAATCTTGACTCTTGAGTATTGTATTTTAGCATATATGATATTATTGAATACTATAACACTTCGTTCAATAGCCTATTTGCTTCTACAAAGTTTGTCGACTATTGTCGGAATAGTAGATACTTTACCTCTTTGTTTGAAAATTCTGTTCAACGAGCTTAAAAATTATTTAGTGCTCAATTATATGGGAAATAGTAAGTTTCTACACGGCGCAAAAAGTTGCGTATTGTGTAAGTTTCTACACGGTAAAAACCAGATACGTATGTTATGTTCATACAAGGCGGAAAATGTTAAATATGTTAAATATACGAATTTAAAAAAATATAAAAAAATCGCATAATGCGAAATTTCATATTATATTTTATATTTACTTGTGACAATGCGCTATAACGGTTTTTATTACATTTTTTAATCATCGCATAATATATTAAAATTTATTATTTTCAAATTCGTATATACATAATATTTAACCTTTGCCGCCTTGTAGGTACTAACATACGTACCTGGTTTTTACCGTATAGGAACTTACTTATGTAACTTAGTTACATAATATGTACCTTTTTCTATCGTGTAGGAACTAACGTATGTATTTTTTGTACCTGCTACTCTCGTGTAAGAACTTACATTGGCCCAAATATATAACCACCATATAGTTACACGCACAGTCCTTTGTTGCAGTGAATTAACCTTAAACTCTTTTTACCCCACGAAATTTTACACTATATAACCACAAACTATATTTTAGTAAAATGTTTTATTTTTTTTTATTGAGCTTAAGCCCGGCAACTATGGCCATTGGCTGTTTTTTCAACGGTTGGTTGAAAGACGTTTTTCTGTGTGGCAAGGGTTTGTAGCTAAAAATCCCGTGTGGTCACCCATCCAGGTCACTCAACTGCGGAAAAGTAAAATGTTTGTATTACTATATAAAATAACGTACAGTTGATATATTTTATTCACTACTTTTTTATCTAGTTCAAAGGATTCTTAAATGTTAAAGCTACGATATAATAATACAATCATAGTGCACTATATGCATGTTTCAACGGCTATGACTATGGGTCTTGTGTCACGTTAAATATAAAAAAGTGTTCAAATAGCAATCTTCTCCAAACTCAGTCTTCAGCCATCGTCCAAATAAAAATTACGATGACGACGAAAATTTAAACTCGATAACCATCATTGAGCGAATCGTACACGGATCGAGATTAATAAATATTATCATTTTCGACGTGTGGAATAAACGCCTCAATCGCTGTGTTGCCGAATCTCTCGGGAACCACAATAGTCCTTCGTCGGGTAGTAATCGCGTTCTTAAATTACCAAAAGCTTATCAGGTGTGACGGATTGGCGGTGTAAAGCATCATATATTAAAGGAAGGGGTGGTCGACGACGACGTGCAAGGCACTCGATGAAATAATTTGCCGTGTAATGGTAGTGTAAAAGCAAATGAAAAAAAAAAACGTAAAAAGTCGCACAAATCAAACACGTGTGCATCAACGGCCAGCGGAAACAAAAAAAAAAACGGATATAAAATTACACGGTGTCTTTATTATATTATGGAGAGACTACGGAGTGGTCGTGTGCGTGACAGAGTGACGGAAGTAGAGAGAAAACGGATGTGGCGGAAGTAGTCCGCGTGGGTTTCGTATTTTTTTTAATTAGAACAAACCAAACACGACCGTTGCGCTCGGGGCGTAAACACGCGAGTCACCGACGACGACGGACGTCTGCAGCGTCGGTCCCTCGCCGCGGTTTAACCATCCCTCCTAACCCTCCCCGCCGACGACGCGCAATCCGGCGGTTTTCGCCGAGCTCCGAAAGGGTGCAAAAGTCCCTTGTAATTATCGGGCGCGGCTTTTTCACTTTTACCCCCGCGTCAACTCTATAATAATACGCGTTGTCGAGTGCCGACCGACGACGACGACGACGACGACGCTCTAATAATGCGCACACGACGTACGAAATGTAAACTCGCACGTCCTTCCACAGCACTACAACGGACTATCGATTTCGCTGTTTGATCGTCTAAGTGTATAATATTATTATATACGATTGCAGTGTGCGTGAGACGCACTCGAACGCTATTGAAGTACGCCTACGTGACAACTATGTGTGTAATGAATGTTTGCCAAACGCCGATAAACGCGATCGTGCGATATTAAATCGTACAATATTATTATATATATATATATATATATAGGTATACTTTTGTCGAGATGACTTACTACGGTGGCAGTGACAAGACACGTGGCATGCGATAAGACAGTGATAACGCGAGTAGCGCCGGCGACCGAATCGAACGCGCGCGCACTTGTTGATCGCCCGCGGTTTGCTGTAAATATTATTATTTCGTCGTCTGCCCACCGATTGCTTTTGGTTTGGTACGTCCTACCTAGTTATGAAATACTACGTGCATATGGTTCTGTACATTATGCGAGTACGAATTCAATATGCACCTACTGCAGCATGTGGTTACTGGTTAGAATATAGGTATATGGAGACGTGGTTCTAGAATATTAAATACTTATTTGGTGTCGGAGAACATTAATTACCTAATAGATTGTGAATGTGATATAATATTATGTTAACTGTTAATATCATTATTATTATTAAATCATTATACTTCTGTTTTTCTTTATAGGTTTTCATGCAACATTTTTTAGAACAAAATAATATGAAATTTCATTGGAAAAAAATGTAGTCTCCACTTTTGTTAACACGTTCAATATCAATAATGGACAATACAACAATACAAAATATGGATTGTGTTTTGCTTTACATCACACGGCGTCTAAGATAGGCAATTTAGCTATTTTTTTGTTACGTTGCTTTGTCATCCTATTATAATAATAGTATGAGTGTGTTATTGATTTCAATACTTCTATAATATTATTATATTGTTTTTGTTATCATGTTTTGGCTCGGATCTCTAAAATATGCAATTGACTTCTTTTTGTAAATTACTTCATATCGAAACTAAATTTATATTAATACGATATTAAAATACGAATACACCTTAAGGCACGCTTTGTATTATTATGGGTATTTTATTATTTTCTCATAAAAATAATAATACATGGATACATTAATAATTTATAACGATGACAACCTAACTATTTTTTTTTTTATAAATAGATAGTTTTTGAAAA
Organism: Acyrthosiphon pisum; assembly: GCF_005508785.2. NCBI lineage: Eukaryota > Metazoa > Arthropoda > Insecta > Hemiptera > Aphididae > Acyrthosiphon > Acyrthosiphon pisum. The sequence continues at coordinate 37,944,746 of NC_042496.1, forward strand.
AGCGATTTTGTTCTTATAAAATATAATTTCTGACAGTCATTTAAATTTGTTTTGCGATTGTCGTGGAACAAACAACGCACTTGGATTCATCGCAGGCTTTTTAAAAATATGTCGCCAGAAGTAAAAAAGCGCGTGCGGGCTCTAAAAAGACTAATTTTAGCCCAGCATGAAATAAAATTGAGATTCCAGGCCGAAGTTCATCTTCTTAAATTGAAATACCAAAAAGTGTACGAGCCATATGTTAATAAACAAACGGATATAATTAAAGGAAACTGCGAGCCTACCAAAGGCGAATACAGTAGTTCTGATGAAGAAGATGACGTACAAGCTCCCAGATACGATGAACTAGGGGAAAGAGGACCTGAATCATGTAAACAAGAACCGAAAGGAATACCGGACTTTTGGTTTGTGTACATGATTAATTCGTACAACTTCAAATGTAACATACTACCACATGATGAGCAAATCATCAGACATGTGTCAGATATCAGATGTAATCGGTCGGAAGAGTGCATCGGATTTACTTTGGAATTCCATTTCACACCTAACGAATGGTTCACTAATAATGTACTGACCTTGAAGTTCGAAGAGGACCGTCCAGACAATATTTTTGATATTGTTGAATCTTATGGCCTGGTATACGACATTCATTACAAACTTACGGGCTGTGAAATTAATTGGAACGAGGGAAGAAATGTGACACAGCAAATCAAAAATGTAAAACTTGAAGGCACCGAAGTTCCTTTGAACAAAACCGTTGAATATCCATCGTTCTTCAATTTATTTGAAGATAAATTTAATTGGACAAATACCGATAGAGAGTGTTTTGGAGTATCTTTCAAAAAATATTATCGCCAGTGCAATTGGTTAGTTAATGACGCTTTTAAGAAAATTTATTTCCACCGCCCGGACATATTATATAGTTTTGCGAAAACGTTTGATTTTTCTGAACATTACGAAACGTGTGAGTCGTATATTGAGACGGACGGAGAAGATGATAAATGCATGTGTCACTCACAAATGAAATAATAAACAATACTGGCTAAAAATTGTTTTATATATTATAATATAACGTGTTATTACCATTTGATTGTTAGCCAAAATTATGTCAATCCGAGGGTCACGTGATCGCTTCTAATTTTTTGGCAATTTCATTATTTTGTCATTCAATTTGACCCAATGCAATAGAAACATAATTGATTTTTAAGATAATGACACACTGAAGTCTATACGAACGGCCACAATAAGATCTGTCATGCGATATCAGCTCTAATTGTAATTTGTGTTGTACGTTTTTTTTTTTTTTAATTTAAAACCTGTATAATATTTTGTCAACACAATGAGTAAAAAAATATGACCGGGAAAAATACGGTCTGGGAGTATACTTTCCAGATTTCCGCGGTACGTGACAATATGATGCAGTCGGCGCATATTTTGAAATCCCGAGATTATACCTATACACGGTCCATCACAATAATATATGATCTGAATAATATTTTATTTCGGATTTTTACTGTCCGAGACTTAACTGTTTTTCGCTTATTATTCTTGGTCCTTTGAACGCACTTTAACGTACGTAATTTATGTTTTAATATAAATACACGTTTAACCGTGCGTGAGAACATTTCAAATTACTATGATTAATATAATAATAATAATTAACAATAGAATTGCGTACCTAACCAACGTTTTGCCATTTCGTTACATTATTATGGTTTGATCAATAAATTACAATCATACATGTCTACTTAACATAATAATATTTATTTATTTTTGTATAATATAATTTAATATAAATAATTTAAACTCGTAATAATATTATAATATAATACATTTATAAAACACATAATTTGTGTATGAAGTGTCTAGACACTTTTACAACCTTGTCTTTCTACGTAGTAAAATGATTCTAAATATATTGTATTCGTGCATTTACACCTGAAAAAACACCAGATTTGACGAGACTACAGATAAGTTTATTTAAATTGATATTGGGTAAATTGTCCAACTTTTTGGACATGATTGGGCGGGGGAAGGAAAACAATTTTTATAATATTACCTATACGGAAGATTGTTGGGCTATTATACATTTCGCACTTCCATTATAAAATATTATTTTAAATTATTTCTTTCCGTAAAAACATCACTATAATATCTATCACATCGGAGTATTATAACGAACATTTAAGAAAAGGAAATGTGTCAAAACGATCACTCTGCCGTACTTAAGTCACGGTGGGGTAACCGAAACGTACAAAATTTAATTTTTATTAAATTCAACATCACTCTCAACATTTCATATTATTTTTTTAAGAGTGCGGCTTAAAACTTTAAACACGACCAATAAATTTGTATCGATTGGTCGATTGGTAACAGATTTTTGTGGAAAGGAAAACATGGAGCATCGCAGCGTACCTCGTCGGTTTTCCGCAAGGCAGGTACCTACCACCAAAGGTGGGAAAGTTAATGAAAATAATTAACTCATGTTAAGTTAAGAAAGACACAAGATCGATAAGTTAAAAGTTAATATAGAAAAAAATATTACCTTAACTCAGTTTAAAAAAAGTTAATTCATTTTTTTTTAATTAGTATATAATTCACATAAAGGAATATCATAATACGTGAAAACGAGTACACGACCTTCATAATGTGATAGTAATAATTACGTATAAACGAAAAATTTCAAAATGTTTTTAACTTGATGGATTTTTTTTAAATCAACTGAGAAAAGCTAAGTTAATTCAACTAGTTAAGTTAAAAAGTTAAAAAAAAAATAACTTTTTAACTGGCCCACCTTTGCCCACCACTATATGCAAACGCACTAACGGATCGGTTAGGGCACCGGTAACTATAACATTAGCTAGCGAGTTAACGACCGGCGAAGATAGTACGCTAAACGGCCGGTTTTAAAGGATTTGCTCGACGTTATACCAGCTACCTCCTCTATGTGTTACATATTATCATCTCTATCTGTATAATATGTATATTCGACGGGGGCGAACTACGTTATGTATCGGTGGGCGTTTATCTCGGGATACGGAAGGCTGCCGCAGCAGCGGGACCCGCGGAGGCCGCGAGGTTTGCGGCGCGGCTTACGCAGCGTTTGCTGTTGGGGGGAGGGGGGGGGTAGGGTAGACGTCAGACTTTAGCGGAAATACTACCTACACCGGTCGACCTTAAAAATAAAAAAAAAAGCCGACGGTTTAAGTCTCATCCGATCTATCTGTGTATATATTATTTGAGATTGTGTGTGTGGCGTATACGCGGCTTACGACGCGACGGAGGCGATGTTAAAAAGCTATTTGTGCGCGCTGCCGCGGCGGTTTTGCATTTGGATTAAGTGGTGGTACGGTCGTTGGCGGGCGTGTGTGGGGGGGGGGGGGTCGTTGGGGCAGATAAGAACAAAAGACGTGATGCCACTGCTGTGGTGGCAGGCGGAAAAAGGGCGTTATAGGGTTAATGGCGAGGATTGTAAAGCGATTCTTTGGCTGCCTCAGTGGCGTGTAGATAAGCGCGCGTGATTGCGTGCATAAACGACTACGACCGCGGCGGCATAATAGTCATCGTATGTATAATATATCTTTGACCCCCCCCCCCCCTCCCAAGCGCGGTGGCGAAGGGACCGCGGGGAAGGAATAAAATAAAAAATAAGAATAATAATAAAACGAATCACCTCGCCGTCGTTATCGCGTCGATTTGTCTCCGCGGGTCTTTGGCCGGCCGCCGATAATTCAGAAGGCGGAAGCTCCCCGTAGGTCGCTATGGCTCCTTTATTTGCTAGATGTTGGAACGTCGTGATATATACATATTGTTATCCGCTGTCGAGCTTAAAATGCGCGTGTAAAATAAATGTCGGCTTTAGTTGCCATCTGGTGAAAAACTCGATCGGCGAAAAGTCTACGCCGAGGTGAAATATCAATTACGAATCGATATAAAAAACTATAAATCTTCGAGGAAGAATGCGTCGCGTGATTCGTCATCGATCATCATCGTGTAATATTGCTAGTATCGTTACCTTGATTCGCTGAGACTACAGACAAATCTTCTCACTATAATAGTGGAGGACATAATATTAATATAGTTTATTGAAATTGGATAGAGTAATAGGCGCCACTATAATGGCCAGTTGTAGACAAATGGACAATTGTTGTATTAATTGTGTGCCATTCGGGCATAGAAAATTAACCCATTCTACTTTATTTTTATACGTAGACCCGAGAGTATGCGGAGCTATCCATTTAACATCAGACACTCGTCATTTAATATAAGTGTCATACTTTAAATGGATCGCTCTAAATATTAAAATATGCTTCCATTGTATACGTTAAACATCCCGTGTATTTCTCTTCAGTTTTTTTTTAAAGGAACTCGATTTGGCTAGGTACCAAAATAATAAAATATTTATATACAAAAAAAATAATGATAATAAAATATTTAATATAATAATAATTAATCCGCGTGTTTTAAACAATAAAATAAATGTACCTATTTATAATTTTAATTCAGTTTATTATATATATTATATCATACGCATACAATTATGTAGTAAAATGGACCTTATAATTTAGGACGTATTAAAGAATTATCTTTTTACATTTCATATCTTCCACAAAATGTTATTTAATTATTTAATAATTGTGGTTTGAGTACACGTGGGCCCCCTAACACGAACTTTTTCAGTGGGTTCATTATCTTATTGAGCAATAAAAATTAAAAATATTACATTACCTAACCTTAATATATAAATATTAAAAATAATTATCGAGTGAATAATATAATAATATTGACCATCAATATTAGTTGACATTGCTCGACTTTATTATTAATAGGTATTTTAATTTAATATGTACGATAACTATGTTATTGTTATTGCTGTAGTTATGACGTTCTTTTTTTGTGCAATACCAGGTGGTGCAAGTAAATCTTTTGTTTTTCGTTTGGACTGACCATAGTGAATCGCACAGTGATATGTTATAATTTATGCCGTGTATATTATAACAATTATTAATATTACTTATGTGAAAATATTATGCAAAAATAAAATATTTTTATCAACGCATCAAAACATATTATAATAGGCAGATTTCTACCTAATATTTTAAAATGTCACACCTAAACAAAATTATCTTGCACATTTAAATTCAGATTTTGTACACTACCGTTAGAGTGGCATAATAATAACATAAAGGTTTCCTGTGTGCCAAATTTACGATTTTGAGGTGTTGGGTGTTCCTGGATTCAGAAAAAAAGTAATCTATAATTTGATACTATATTATCTCCTATGTTCATCGTGTAATTAATGAAAAATAATAAATAAAATCTCTTATTATGTGATGATATTTTAATTTATTCGTCTATGAAATACCTTATATGTGATTATATATGATTTTGTATTAATTTATAATATGACACCAACAATGTCATTCAAAAAACCTCTTATATGCAGTAGCACATCGCATTGACAATTTATAGAATATTTCAACAAAATATATTGATTTTATTTTTTTACTCAAATTTGTTTCAAAATATTAAGATTTTCTATTAAATAGTTTTAAAATTTGTATCTGTATCCGATCTTTGCTGACAGTTTGTATTAAGTTTTTGTCTCTTCTGAAAATTCTGGCTTTAGCACTTTTAAGTATTAGTCCCATCGTGCTTTGGAGGTTTTTTCCTGTCGACGACGAAAATGGCATGAACATTGTCAACCGAGGCATATATATATATATATATATATCGCCATATCGGTATAATACCATGCGTACGATTTGCAGAGTTCCGTGGTATATGCGTGGTACAAAGGTACTATACACGTGAGTGGCGGCGGTCAAACCAATGCTATTCATGCGGTTTTGAGACCGTAAATATATATTATGTCGTCCCAGAGGTATATATAAGTCGTGTACAGTCGTTTGTCATCGTGCGAGATCGATCGTGGCGCTTTTCATAAGAATCACGGCGACTGCTCGCAGTATATGATAATCTTGTACTATATATATATATAAAAAAATCACCTCCGCATCACCTCCACAGCACCATCGTATCAAAACTGTCACGATATTGACTGCGGTGAAGTGTAATACGACGTCTCCTCCTGCCGCTTCTCCTTTTCCTCCGTCTTTCTCTCTGTCTCTTCTCCTCCATATACATATATATATATATACACGTTATATTCATCGTTATATTATTGGGCGTAAGTGTGTTCGCCGCTCAGTGTGTGTGGGTGGGTGAAAACGTCGTGAGAAAATAAAAATATAAAAACGGGGGAATCGAAATGTCACCGGGGAAGATTCCCTCGGGAAGGATCTACGCGAGCGACCGCGATGGATCAGCGGAGGGTGTGTGGGTGTGGGTGGGAAATATATTACAAGAGCGACCGGCGGCGGAAGGATCTATAATACGACTACTATGTTCGCGAGCACCCGTCAACTGAGGTGCGAAACCGAAATTGACAGGCGGAAAATAATTTGCATGTTTTATACCGGTGGCGGTCGGGCGGGGTGGATAAGGTCGTCTCACCGAGTGGGCCTATATAAAATGATATATACATATTGCACACACACACACACACACACACACAGAGGTATATAGCCACTCGTATTATTATTATGTTATTCGCCGCTGGTTCTTCCCTCGGGACGCGGTTCGACAGACAATGGTCGTCTGGACGCGCCAAGCCCAACGCCGTCGCCACTTTTGCAGCTTTTGTCGTATAATCGATGCAAATATAATATTATAATACCTTAACATAGTTGTAATATATACACTTTATATTTTCCAGCAACTATTTCCTGGGCGTGGACAATTTAACCACCCCTATATGTCGTTAATAAAAGAAAAAAAATTGTAAGCTTCCAATCAATATAATTGTAATGATATGTTATGACTTAAAAGAAACAGTGGTATATTATGGTTTGTATTATATTATAAAAGTAGGCATATTATGATGTCATACTTAAGTTGTTATCAACACGTCGCGACGCGTCGTATAGAAATTAGAAAGCGCCTCGCGTTTATCTCGCAGTCAAATAAGGTACCTGCTCAGTATAACTTGTGCGTCATAAGTAAATTATAGTTTTAAAATATTGTGGAAGTTAATATGATATTAATTGGTTTAGACTGTTATAATAATATCTAATAATATTGTCAAACCATTTTATTAGAAGGCGATGAAACGTTTTCACAGCATATTGCATCTATATAAGTATTTTCTCAATACTGTATAGCTATATATTTTCACAATATTGTCGATAGGTATATGTATATTTTGTACACTGTAAGTTTGTTGAATTTTTTTTAGATATTTGGTATCAAACAATCAGTGTTCGGATTAGATAAGTATTTTTTTATCTAGATAAAGATAAAGATACGTAATTATTTTTTAAATGACTTTAAATGTTGGTATATTTTAGTAGGGCACTAGGAACATAATAATAATAATAATAATAATGATATAAATAAAAATAATTACATTATTTATAAACCATAAACTTTGTTTGAGAATCTGTATAAATATTTAAAAATTTTGTACAATTACATCAATAAAAAATGTATCTAGATTAATTCATTGAGATTAGTAAAAAAATTATCTAAGATAAACGTTTAGATACCCTATAACTATTTAACTAGATAAGATAAAAGATGAACAAATAATTATCTAGATATTCATCTTAATAAATTTATCTAGACAAGTCCGAACACTGCAAACAATACCGTGTACTATCAGATAATATCAACCACAGGTGGCCATAATATGACGCACGTAGATATTATATATTTTACGTATTATTATAATATTAAAAACCGTTATAAAACGATGAACTCGACGAGAGGATCTAAAGATCGAATTGCTAAATTTATAAGACACGTCACATTATACCTATTGGCTATTCGCTTGGTCCGACTCGCAGGCAAACCTGTATTTAATTTATACTTATATACACGAGGGGAAAACTTTTCAAGGGGTCTTTATGCATTTCCAGTGACGCGATGTCGGTTTGGAGCTCCGTAAAGTGTTTAGGGCTGGTGGTGCTTAGTACATAGGTATAGTGGTGACTGTTGGAGGTAATAGTGGCAACGACGACAATGGTCGCTAAAAATGTAATGCAGCGTAAATACGTATTGTGTATATATATATTGCATATTGTAATCGACGACTTGATTATAATAATTGTCACCGAAGCGAAAAATGGCAGATAATGTGCGGTAGTGGGAGTGAGCTGATGGCGAGAGGAGAGAGTTCGAGAAAAAAAAATCGCAGTTGTGATGAGAAAAGTGCATTTCTCACTCGCGATGACGGCTATATTATTATTATCATCGTCGTCGTCGTACAAAGGAGTCGCGAGATGAGTACCGCTCGAAATCACTTATCTATGTATAGGACTGCGATACGACAATATAATAATATAATGTACATTCAAAAACGTCCAAATCGAGTTTTACGAAGCGCACGCACAATGGCTCTTCGACACTTCACGCGTGTACACGAGTACAGAACTTCTGTCTCTCTCTCACCCTCTCTCTCTCTCTTTCTATCTCACCGGAGTTGTCGTGTCGTCACCCCGTTCAGATCTCACCCTCGCCAACCCACCGCAGACCGAGAAGCGCGCCTCCCGTGTATATATCACAGTCATACACACGGCCGTCGTTTCCCTTCGACGTTTGTTCGGTAGTCGTACACACAATAATCATAATAATAATAATATGAACTTTAATGCGATGCGACGCACACTCCAGCGAGCACGACGGCGATACGCACACCGTCGCACTTCTAGCGCGTATAATTTTAATGTACGTGCATAGTATAGGTGTGCGCGGCGACAATGGAGATGGCGGCGGGACGGCAAGAGATATAATGATATAATAATGTGTATATATATATACAGTATAACAAAAGGTACGAATCTACCCTGTATGTATATTATGTGAATGCTCATTCCGAGGATTTTTCCCTATACACGTGTATATATGCACCGGTACACCCCGATAATAGTATGGGACGCTGCAGATGCAGACACAATATCTGCGACATGTAATCTGACGGGCGAAGAGGGGGGTGGTATTTTTTTTTAACTGACAAATATTTAATAGCAAGATACACCCGAGCTCAGGTCTTGTGATTGTATACGACTTTAACGACGAGCGTTGATTTCAAACCAGTCCGGAAAACTATATTGATATAATATCACATTATCGCTCATCACTGTTATATCATATTACTATGATAGTAGGATATGACGAACATTCCGTGCTTCATCATGAACTGAAATCAAATAACTAAATTAAAAAAAAAAAAAAATATGTTTTGAATAAACAATACCTGTTATGCTTTACAACTAATAAACAGTTTACAATTATTCGGAACAAAAACATTTGTGTAGTTCAATTCTCCTATAAAGTATTAATCCTCATGACTTCTGCAATGATGAGATGACAATTTCTAGTTGGCGATCGAGGCCGATTATTAAGATTCCCTGGTATGATGTGTTATTTTCTTTCTTCTCCATATTTGATCTTCATTCGATCATTATGTTTTTAAATTTTTCACCATCAGCGTACCACTCTACACAATAAGTGCATTTAATAAAAAATAAATAAAAATTTTTATATTCGAATATTGTAATGTGTTTCGCTCGAGAATAGAAAACTTAATTATTTTGGATTAAAAAATAAAATTCCCGATTTTTAGATTATCGACAAGAAGCGACATGACATGAACCCACACATTCGCTCGAATCAATCTAACTCATATCAACATATTTTAGCAAATAATTATAGAGAGAACGTGGGTGCAAATTAGATTGTAAAACTTGCAAGTCATCGTTTTCAAGTACGGAACAACAATATAGAACAAGATTCGCTGACAAAGTGGTGCGGGCGGCGTGAAATGTAAGATGTACATCGAAATGTATTAAAAAAATGTATTAAATTTTGAATTTTCAAAAAAGTCTACCGGAAAAATAATTCGGTAAAAAGTTTATCCGGTTAAATATTGGCGGTCGCCCTCACACAGCGAGTGAGTATACCTATACCGCGGTATAATATCATTATATCACGTGCGTGGTAAGTTCACATCGCGTAATATTTTGAATTGTTCTCGTCGATATATAACAATAATAAATAACACAAGAGCGGGACCGACCTGTATTGTGGGCGGCGGCTTTTGCAACGCGCGGTACGCCGGCGTTCCGGGCGTTTCGGGCGTGACCTTTGGCGTGACCCGCCGCTAACGCACCACTCCTCTATCGCGACCTTTCGCCCGTCTCCGGCGCAATCGCTCCACGTCATTGGCTTTTCTCTCGGTGGCTTTTTTCCTTCGATTTTTCCACTTTTCCGCCCGACAACCTAACCTTCCGCCGCCGGCGCGCTTGTCCCGCGCCGGAATCCGACCGAATAGCTCGTCACCTGTGATAATAATATATGTTAACTGCTTGGGAGTGTATTCACGCGGGGGGATCAAGGGGATCAATCCCCTCCATAAGTTGTATATAATATTACGCAAACGTTTTCAGAGTCCTTAAACGTTAAGACCTTAACTTTAAAAGCGGAGCTACTGGATAAAATCATATCCCCCCCCCCCCCAAGACAAAAACCTTAATACGCCACTGTTTAACTGTATATTAGCTGTATTGTGGTTGTTGTACATCTGTTTTACAATATTACACATATTACATAATATGTATTTATATTATTTATACAATATTAGAATGTCGTCTACTGTGAGCAATTTATTATATTTCATACTGCGAGCAGCATCGTTTGGACTGTTTTTATAATAATAAATAATAATATACAATAAATTTTGAGCACGAGGGAGCATGGCGCCGAGTCGTCTGGTGCAATTTTACACAGTACAGCCGACATATTGTGTAATTGTGGTAGGCAAAATATATAAAAGTTATTTTCGATCAGATCTGTTCGTGGTTTGAGCGTATACCAGCTAAATGAGACGAATATATTTCATCTTATCGAAATCGATTCAGCTCTTCATCACGATTTCAAGTCAACATTATTACTATAATATATTTATAGGATTTTGGTTACAGTTTCGGGATAAAGCCATAAACCTGTGTATATCCTTAGAGTGGCGTAGACGGGGATTTTGTATGAGGGGGACTAAGTATACTAACTTCAACCGTATTATATTGCTTGATTGTAATGCAATTAGTATATTATAGTTACTTGAAAGTTAAAACGTATAGGATTATCTTTGTCTTAATAGTAAATACCTAGTATACATATTATTTTTTTTCACAACATAACTTATTACATTATTATAATATACTATATTATATATAGTTGCCTTAAGTATCATAATAATATAATATAGAAAATCGGGAGCTCAATAAATACGTGATTCCTAATAGCGCGCCCGAGGGCTACAATAATAGATTAAATCCACTAAACCCCATGTCGTGTCGTATTCTCTATATATTTAATATTATAGTCGCGTACACCGCTAGTAATACGTTATTTAAGAGTTGAATATATTATTAAAACTCCACACGGCGTCCATCCGGGAACTATAGGCTTATAATAATATGTAAACAAATATAATATGTACTTACTAATTATCTAGATAATATTTTGATCCTCATCGTTGGTGTGTAAAGGGTCTATCGTCTATAAGAGCATAGCTTCTGTCTTAATAATTTTTCCACACTACTTATAAATACGGTGACTGTAAACTTTAAAGCTCGACCTCATACAGAGTGAAAAGGCTTAGCCTGGTGCTCTAGATAGGCCACCGGCCGTTCAACCAAAGCAAATTGCAAATTAAAGCTCGAGACGTCTGCTGCGTAGTACTATAGTGATAGGACGAATACTGGTTGTGAGCGCATGCGCACATCTTTAATGACATCACGTACCTATATAATATGATACCTAATACACAATGGAGTATTTTATATTTATATGTACTTAATATATAAATATATTATACAGGTGTGACGAATGGACGCTCGGTTATTATTTAATATTTTTTGATTTTTATCGTTATTATATTTTCCCTTTCGGCTTTCGTGCATGACAATATATTATGTATAATATACAATATGTATAATACGTACCTATAAAGACATTTCCACGGTCAGATTTTACATTTCAGATGCAATTACAACTCGATAATTATTATTGTTACGACGAACATTCGACTCCGTAGATACAACATTATATAAACCTTCACCGGACGATCAGTTAAGTCGCCGCGTACCTAATACCTATACACGAACGCCCGCCATAAAGGTGTAAATATATATGATAATATATAATATAATACAGTGGCGTAGCCAGGATTTTTTTTCGGGAGGTGCTGATCAACTTTTACACTTTTACACATTAAATACATACTAGCACAAATAGATAGCTGAAAAGTGTTAATACATATTGTACATTTTTAAATATTTTAAATACAATTTAAGACTTTTTGAGCTACTATCATAGACCATTAAAATAATTTTTAACATTTCGGGGGGGGGGGGCTGCAGCCCCCTCAGCCCCTCCCCTGGACACGCCACTGATATAATAAATAACAATATTATATGTATATACATAATATAGTTATGGTTTATATATTATATCGTACATATAATAGAGTCGTACACGGAATTGAATCTCATGACACGAAGATTTTTTTACAATAATATTGTTATACTGTCGTTTGTATTATACAATGAGACGCGGTAACGTGTGTTACCTAGGTACAGATAATATTGAAAACCCGAACACACACGTCGTGTCTTATACGCAGGTACATCATATACAAATGGGATATAAACACGGGTGTACATCTATATTGTTGAAACGCAATCAAAGCCGCGTATTTATACGACTCGATGAGTTGTAGAAAACGAACAGATTTCACGCTCGTCCGAAGAAATAATAATTGTGATTCTGATTGGGTTCGTATTGGAAACCACGGTCATCTCGTTGAGTGGTAACGCAAGCGGGCTTATTATGATGGTCCGTTGCAGTGGAATTCCTTTAAATATATAAAAAATGTGTAATATATTATATTATATGGGTTATCTATTTATAATTAATTAATATATTTAATCGTTTTCAATGAAAACAAGGTTAAAGAACTTTCTCAGTAAAAATATCGTACCTCAGAAAAACTGAAGATGGTGTCCCACAGGGCTTTTACAGTACCCATCAAATCTCGGTTATCGCGATATTATTATACACAACGTACAACATATACACTCTGACATTTTACTAAATAAAAATGTACTTTTCCGCGAACGATACGATGTCTTATACGCAAATGTCACGGCGAAAAGAGCGGCCATCTAGCTAACCAAAGGAATTAGCGTTTGAATGCAGGTTCAGATGATGGCGCCTGAAAATCAACCCACCGAGAACAGTAGGTATACGTTACAGCTTACAGTCGGAAAATATTAGTTTTACTAATGTGGCGACAAAAATGTAATAGATTCGACTTTTCAGTTAGTTAGTACTTGGTATCTATAATAAAATCTGACATCATTATATCGGTCATTGCGATCTCGTCCCCGAATGGTCTGTAGACGTTTTTCTCGAAGATATACTGTACATAATGCATTTCAGTGCCACTCGTTCATACATACATATAGGATTCAAAAAAGATAGACAGCGCTATATTATTATGTCTGGGGTATAATACGCATTACTTATACAATATAATATTTGATAACGATTATAGCTGATATAGGTACTCGCCGTACGCTCCCGTTGCATATAATGACATTATATGTATGTAGCTGATGCCATTACTATAATATTATAAATGTTGAACAGTCCAGCTCGATATTTAAGATCGTCGGGGAAAAATAAAAATAATCGAACCCAAAGACGACGAAGGGCGATCGGCGGCCGCAGCGGCGCTGGCGGGGCGCTTATACACGCACTTAGGTATATTATATATATATAATATACAGCGGAAAATAAACGGACCTACTTTCGCCGGGACCGCAGCACTCTCGGGGGACCGATAACGGACGTAAAAAATAAAACGCAGAGCGGAGAGAAAAGAAAAATAACCTAACCGAGACGCAAAAAAAAACCGTCACCGCGCAGCGAAGACTCGTCTATACGCGTTTATATATATATATATATATGCGTACAACGCAAACCGGGGCGGAGAGGGGGAAAAAAAAGCGAAATCGGTAAACCTCGGAGGAGTCTATATAAACTCGCGGCGATGTGGGTTGTGTGGGTGTGTGCGGGATGTTATGACAGTTGACGAATGTTCGCTTCATCAGCGGTAATCGTTCGTGCGGATCTGCGCTGTCCCGGCGACGAGTCGCGACCGCGTACCCCTCGAGCGGCGGGGGTGTGATGTATCGGCGGCAGGACGAAAAATATCGTTTTATTATACCCCCGTCCCGCCGCCCTGTCGTCCTGCCGCCCCGCTTATCGTCTGCAGAGCGGTCCGCGATTTGCTTCGCGACGCTAACGGGCCGAGGTCGATATTTCGCGGTAACCATATCATAATAGTATAATATAATATTATTATCGTGTACTCGCATCGTGTTCTTTCGTCCGGTCCGGTGGGAAATTTTTTTTTTTGTCTCTCCGAGCAAGTCTTCCGTCGGCTATCGATTCGCGGTCTATCCAGCCCCCTACCCACACTTATCCCTAAAAAACCACCCTCCCGCCAACAGTCGCCCGCGGCCGGCTCTATAATACGCGCAAAATTTTTAAGTTTTCGGTCGAGTATATTGAACTATACGCGCTATCAAACAAATTTGATTGACAACGATCAATACGAATATTAAAAAATCGGGTAAGTGGATGTCGCTCTGTTGCACAGTAGGTTGCAAGTGGGTTAATGTATTCAATTTGAATTCAACGACGTAATAGGTATATCATTGTATACGAAAAACGATTCTGAGCGGAGACGGTTTGTCAGTCTGGATATTTTATATTGTAAAAAAAAACTAATTTGTTTTTTTTATTCGTTTCTATGGTGATAGACAAAGCGTTAGAAACTAAAATCCCGTTTTTAGTGATTGTTCGTAATTTGTCGTTGGTTTTTCGCGTTGCATTATTGAGAAAATCGAAGAAATGACTTCTAACGATCCAGTTTGCTAAAAAATAAGAAACTATATATTATATTATGTAGAAAGTGAAGGAGTCCTTCAAGTAGACATTTTGCATACAAGACAAAAAAAAAAAAAACACCATCGTAAAACCACTAGCTTTGTATTAGTTATTTAGTTCCAATATAATTAGTGTTAATTATTGTAAGTGCGCGCATGTTGCGAGGAATGACGATCGTCAACGGTTTTGGTTTTCGAGTTCCAAAAGCAAATTATTAGTTATGATATACTCATTCCATTTCAATGCCATTGACGATAATATATATTATAATCATTGTAAATGCGATGTACGCATGTAGGTATATTAAATATTTACACAATAGTAATGCGTAGGTCTGCGTGTTGTATATGAATAGGTACCTATAACGTGCCACATATTCGATCGACGTATAATAATATTATACGATATTATATGTACACTGCGATAATATGATCATGTGATATAATATGTCTACGGCTGTGGAGATAGGGGAACAGCCATGGGTAATATTGTGATATCGGGTAAAAATTAATTAATTAAAAACCATTACCGAAAATTTAGTTTCATCGACACGAATATAAATATTGTAATGCACATTATTTTCATGCGCGTCTCGAGTGATTAAAAACAAACACGTGTCATGCATATAATTGAATGGCCGTGTATAGGTATAAATAACATTAGATATTATTATTATTGTTGTAGTGATGAACTACGCCGCGGGTAAATGTCCCTCCACGTTAAAATCGTTTTTTTTCGTTGCCATCGATAAAAAGTACGAACTGTTTTAGTGATGAAATCATATGCGTGCATACTACGCGGTATACCTAGGTACGTAACAATATACGTAGAATAAACAAGAGCAATGAAAATAATATAATAAAATATAACACGACGTAGCATCCGGGTAGAGTCCCTCGTCGAGGCGGTTCTTTCTCCTCGGAGACCGCGCGCGCGGGTTTTAACCTCTCTCTGGGGCTTAAAACTAATTAACTTAACATTTGTTTGTCCATCTACCTATGCAGTACGTGAGGCTCTCGTGTGCGTATCGTTATTTATTATATAACCATGCGCGTTTTTGCCGAATGAATTTCAATTACAAAAATACACCACACACACTTGAGCGACTATACACACGATATAGGTAAAAAAAATTATTGTATTATCAACGTATATACGTGCGATAAAATTAGTGTATGCCTAACCGTTTAAGTGCGCGAGCGGTGTCTGTAAAGTCGCTATATAATATTATAGTTAGCTGCGACGACAAAACAACGATTAATCCGTACAATAGTATTTATTACGCGAGTTGATCCCGATGAAAAATCTACGCACCGGAATTGTTAATAAGCTTATATAGGTCATAACACCGAAAGAAATATTTATATTATAAATTTATCACCGTCGAGGAAAATTAGACACAATACCGCAATGGAATTTCCGCGTCATAGTTTTATTTATAATAATACCTATATGGTCTATAGCTAAACTAATGTATCGTTGTATAATTATAAGTTACGTACGATCTTCAGGTTATATAAGTTCGGATTTTGAATAACAGATCGACGTGTCAGTCCGCCTTACAAAATTATTTTCAGGTCCAAGTAATAATATTAATCGCTGAAACGTATCTTGTGGGATTTTGAAGACTGTGCTATTTTTTACCCCCTTACAGATTAACATTAAATTGTTGACGGTAAATAATTATTTCCTCATTTTACACGTCATGGTACCAACTATATAATTAAATAAGTAAGACTGATTTAAGACAGACAATTAAGTAGATGTACACGTTGTATATATCATTATTATTCTCTATATTTTATACTTGCTATTTTTACAATTTGACGGTATACTTATTTTGAAATTAAAATTATAAATGTAATTATAATATTATATCTTTTACTAGAATTTAAGTGGAAAAACTCGTTTATGAGATCATCATAATATTATATTTGGTCTCAAGTTACTAGGTATTTGCAGTGTGTTTTATTATGATTGTATAAAAAAAAACCGATCGATTCAATCAAAATAAATTAAAAATCAATGCTCTTCTAGATGATAATATTAAATTATATCACACATCACATACAACAGGTAGTTACTATGTATAATATTATATAAGCTAGTTAATATTTATTGCTATAATAAAGTTATACTATTATAATATTACACCATAATAAAATAATAAATTATACTGACAGTTATATAAAGTCCATATTATAGAATATCCTAAAAAATAAAGGATCATTGTAAAAATAAAAGAATTAATAAACATAATTAACATTAATTGAATAAATTATAAATTATATTATTAAAACAGTAGTAGGAAGATAACATATTATCATTAGTTTCTTCTTTGTTCATAAATTTAATAATATCTTTTCAACAAACAGACAAGTTAAAAGATATTGTTAGCGATCTAAGGAGATGTTTCTAGATCTAAGTTTGGTTTTTAGAGTTTTCAGTCATTAAAAATTAAAATACTCATTCACAATTATTAAGTTTGTGCTACAAGCCCGGATTAAGGGGGACAGGGGGACCATGGCCCCCGGTCCTTGATAATTAGATTTTATTTAGGGGCCTCTGATTTGTACATTACTTTTTTCGTTATAGGTCATATAACACTGCATAAATCATCTAAAAAAAATAGATAATTATTTTGCTAGGAAAAAAGCTTGTAAGTTATAATTTATAAATAAAGTGATACATTATTCATTATTTATTGCTATATACCTAATATATATTTTACTTTATTATATTCAAAGTATATACCAAAAATGATGAAGAAATATCCTTTAAAGATTGATTATAACTTTTTATTTTTTTAGATATGGGCAATTAACTTTTTTTTTTTTATCAAAACCATGCGTATCACGTATTTGCTTGTGTATCTTCAAAACTTTTCAACATTTTGATGTAATTTTATTTTTATTTTAAAGCGTTTTAATTGTCCTATCAACTGACATACGCAATAAAACCAGAATGTGCTAATTATTTTTATTAAATTAAAAAAGTAGAAAAAAGTTGGCAAAAATTAGTATTTTTAAAAGGAAATTGTGCATTATTCCAAATAATTTATTATGAACTATGACTTATGAGTTTTTGTTCTTTTGTATTATGACGACTAAAATTTACCGAATAGTATAAAATTAAACGATTGACGACCAATTGACCGACTCAATCCTAGGAAAACTAAGTTGTGACTATTAACAGGAATATATAATCTAAACCAAACGTTCAAAGTATTCTAGGTATTATTAATTATTCAGTAGAATTCAGTAAAAACCCATACTAAGTAACAAATTATTTGGAATTATGTACGAATTTCTTTAAAAAATGCTAATTTTTGCTAACTTTTTTCTACTTTTTTAATTTAATAAAAATAATTAGCGCATTTCTAGTTCAATTGGGTACGTCGGAGTGTTGAAAGGACAATTAAATAGCTTTAAAATAAAAAAAAACAACATCAAAACGTTGAAAACTTTTGAAGATATATAAACAAATGCTTGATATGTATGGTTTTGATAAAAGAAAGTTAATCACCCATAACTTAAAATATAAAAAATTAGACCCAATTTTGAAAGGGTATTTCTTCATCATTTTTGATATACTTTCATATGACGTCGGCTGGTCACTTCACCCCAGAACACATTATATACATTAATCTTTTTTTTCGTACAGGGGCCTCATTTAAAACTTTGGCCCCTGGGCCTCTAAATGTCTTAATCCGGGCTTGTTTGTGCACGGAACTATAAGAATGTCTTAATCCGGGCTTGTTTGTGCACGGAACTATAAGAACGTATTTAAATGCTACATTATGCACGCAATGTATCCAATAAATCTTTTAATAAACTTTATCTTTGCAGTTTTAAATAGAATTATAAATGTTCGCGAGTTACGATGATTTAAATATAGGCACATTTTTCCATTTGGCTCCCGATATTGAAAGTTATCCAAGGCCCCAAGCAGGCAATCGCCTGCTGCAGACCGACAGTTTCGCGGAGGATAATAATTAATATGTATTATTGATGTCACCGTCGGAGCTTTTCTTTCGGAAAACCGCGCAGAACGGACAGAATTTATATATAATGTGCGGTCATATTATCTCGCAGGCATATCTCTCTCGTGGTATCACTCCCACGCGGCAGATAAATCGACGCACAAAATTACGACGATATTAGTCGCCTCCGTTTGGCATTGGTCTTCTGCTTGTTATAATATTATAGTAACGTTATAATGTTATAGCGTCGAAAAGCGCAACGGGCCGAGGTCCCGGTCTCGCGTCCAAATCTCCAAACACATATTTATTGGGGAGCGATCGAGCGGCCCTAATACCTCAAATCGGATTGCGTCCGGATGACGCCCACCGTGATATTAATCACACGAAGATATAACAATATAATATAAGTATTATGTAATAATATCATATTGTATATCTGCTTATATTATATTATGTACTCGTGCACAGGAAGTCGTGATAAAAGACTATTCACCCCCCCCCCCCAATCACCCTATTAACGAGTGGCGTGGTTGCGGCGGGGGTGGCACGCGAGAGGGCGACGGACGTGCGACGGACGTTCCGGAATTAATTCCGTCAGGTGGCGTTTGTCACGGCGGTGCGGGCATTGTTCGCCGCCCGACCACCCCCGCACCGAGATTCTGCAGCTCGGTCACTCGCACCACCCCCGCGACCCAATAATAACCCTTCCCCGGCCACTTCCGGACCGCGCGCCGGCGAATCCTGCATCCGACCGGAACAAACCCGCGTACAAATAATATACAACACGTTACTTGTATACCTCAACTATTCCGCGCCGCGTAGTTCGCGTATGTTTCGTTTCCTTTTTTTATTTCCACGTCCCCTCCTCTAGACCGTGCCATTGTAATACGCATATAATAATTTATACATATTAAGTGGACGACGCTATCCCGAGGTCTTACAAACATATTTTACGACATAGCAAATTTCCGCTCAGCAGTTCAGATTTTGTGTAGTGCCTATAGTGATCTTTGATAATATACAGTGAATTTACACATAATACATCTTATAGGTAAAAAACAACATAAATATTTTCACGATTATTTTCATTTTCAAGCGATTATTACGAGAATTTTGTGAGAAATTAGAATTTCTAACACAAAATTGCTATATCTATGCCAAAGTTTGTTTAAGACCTCTGCAGAGACATCAAACTACACGAGCGGGTATTCTTAATATTATACATAGTGTTTGAAAATTTCATGAAATTTAAAAAAATTAAATATTTCAAATGTGTGAAATATTTCAGTACTTTAATAAATTTTTATTTTATATTATCTGTTTAGGTTTATTATTAAATACGTTTTTTATTTACATATAATTGTCATAAATCACCTTCATAATTGTATGGCCGGTACCTATAATATAATATATAACCTATATTATAATTACTATATAGTATATTATTATTATATATACATTATATGTATACCCAACCTTTTGTATTACCTATACATTTAAAATGGTATTCAAAATTTTTAAATATTTTAATGTTTAATGTTTAAATGATACAAGTGGGTATACAATATTATACACGTATATATTGTATAGGTACCTACTGAATTCTTACATTAGAATTTAGAACACTGAACATTGCGTTAAAAAAAAATGTCAATGTCTCACGTGAAATAATTCACACTTCAAACACTAATTATACATAGGTCATATAGATATTGTAATTAGTTTTTCGCCGGTCGCGTCATACAACATATCATAAAATATACATAGTAAGATTATAATATTATATAATACAATATTACGTTGTGTGCAACAACAATATTATATGCTTTTATATTGTATTGTATTTTTCGCAATCGATTTCATCCGATTATAATAATATAATGTAACACCGCACGAGGCATCACGCACTGCGCGGTAGCGGCGGCCGTTTAATAATATAATAATATATGAACGAATAATCGTTTTCAATGAGAACACATTATGATATATTGTAATATCACAATGGACGAGAGGTGTTAAGGCGAGCGAACACGCGCATTTAAACCTCGCACACTCGGCCGCCCCCGCACACTTGCCGTACATTATAATATTATCTGTACCTATATTGTAATATATTGCAGTATTGTTGCGGCGTGTTGAGGGGTTTTCACGCGCCGAAGGGTTTATCCGGTCCGCAGCAGCGGCTACGCATCGTCACAATATCACAATATACAAAAATATGTATAATATTATGTACCCTCCGTGGGGCAGACGGTCTTTTTTTTTCGGTCGCCCCGAGCCCACGCGCCCCGGCGCCACCGCGAGATTACGTCCACGGCGAGCACCTTCTCACGCCGCAATAGGTGTAGGTATACTAAACTTGTATTAAACATATTATTATACTTTCGTGCACTGATTCAATGGAGGCGGATTTACGGTCAATACGGATGCGCGTGTGTCTGCTGCAGTGATTGACGTCGTATTCGTTTGTACCTGTCGTTTTTTGTTTTTTTTTTATTGCGTCATTCATTCGTTGGCAACAGCATTCGAGTGTTGAAGACGATAATAATTAATGTATCTAAAATCAAATAGTTTCTAAAAATCGAAATCAAAGTTCAGCTAAAAAAATAATAACGATTGAATAGTAATTGATATAATATATTATGCAAAAAACGTGCAATACAATAAATGTTATATTATAATATTATGATGTTCACCGGTAATTTTAGAGGATAATTATTGAGATAAACATAATATTATTATAAAATTGTTCGATTTCAATTATATTGGACCGATTTCGTGACCGTATTTATTTACATATATAGGTACATCGTGCCCAAATAATATGACCATTATGCCATTCGCCACGTTCCTTTTTTTATATATATAAAAAAAAACAATATAAATATATTATAATACAAGAAAGGGGCTGATTGATAAATACAAAAAATGGACATTATTGAAGTTTTAGTAGGGATCCCTAATTTTTTCTAGTAGTAAATATAACCCATGTTACCCGGGGATAATGACGCATTCTAATGGCAAAAGAATTTTTGAAATCGGTCCATTAGTTTTTGAGTCTATTCGTTACAAACATACAAATCTTTCTTTTTCATGACATCAGTATACATATTATTATATTATGGCGCGAGACATATTTGATTTGCCAAATACCTATATAGGTATCATATTTGTGCGAAATCCGACGATTTTTCGGTATAAATATCATGGTATCCCGCAGAAATAAACCAAGCGGACGTGTTGAATATCAAATGTAGTGTTTATTTCCCATATACATGGTCGCATCGAACGGCCAAGGAAAATCGAACCATCGCACAAGCGATTCCCGCGACAGCTTCCCGCCGCGGCTTTTATATTGTCCGCGTATACGGTCGACCGCGAGGTCAATCATTAATCTCAGTCCGAAATCCCTATTATTTTGGTTCTTCTTTGCACCCCTCCACCCACCTCTGATCGCCACCGAAAACGACCACCCCGGCTGCCATGCATCGCCACCACCGCACCCCGCTTCGCCGCTGCAGCAGCCCCGAGCGATTCGGGCCGGACCATTTATCAATCTCACGAAAGAGTATCGGAGACCGGTGGTAGCAGAGTCAACATCAATTTGTCTCCTTTTAAACCTATACATGTATCTGGCCAAACACTCCTCTATTTATACGATATATGTTATGTCTAATGTGTACGTACGTACGTTTTTTTCCCGCACTCGTACACGAAGCAGGGGTGGTTTTTGCATTTGTGCCGGACCATAAATCCGCGGAAATTGTCGGAAGTACGCGCGTGTGTGTGTGTGTACCCTCGTCGTCCGGTGGTCTTCACGATGGAAACACGCGAAATCGCGAAATAAATTTCAATTCGAGACTTTTTAATTAGACGAGGGCAAGAACGAGTCCAGCTTAAAGCTTCTATATAATAATATTATATATATATATATAGGTACATAAGATGTGCTTACCGCGGTGTGATGGCTATTTATCGATAAATCTTACGGAGTTATATAACAGTTGTAGGCGTAGATTATTCTATAATATATCGTTATATCATTATTATTATTAAATCTGGAGACGGACCTGCGTAACAATAAGGAAGGATCGAGAGTATAATAAATACATAATTTGTGTTGGTACCTATACCTACATAATACTACCTATATTCATTTTTAGTAGTATAATTTTAGTACGAGTATAATAGTAGTTTGCTCAGAATTATTGCAATTGTGGATTACTATATTGTGTTAAGACTATGCTAGAGTAGGTTCTGAAGACGCTTAAGTCACTTTAAAATAAGTATTGATAATGTGACGTATACAACGATACTTTTATCGTGACTCGTGAGCCAGACTATAGTATTGTATGCAGAAAATGAGAGTACTAGACATTTATCATTATCCAAATTTGAGAGTGACCAATAAGTTTGGGTTACTAAATAAAATATGGCGACAATTAAACGACTGATTATAACTGTTTACTTTTGATAAAGATTAAACTTTTACGTTTCAATGAAATAATAAAGCCACCGAGAAGGAGATTGTATTGGTCGTAACTCATTGCATTTAACATAATACAATATGAACATCTATTATTATTTATTTGAAAATGTTAAGAAGGGTAAATTTGATGACTAAAATTAAGTTTGTAGGACCATGATATACAGAAGAAATTAGTGAAACTATTATATTTAGACAAAAATTATTGAACATCGTCTCTAACAATATTAACAAAGCAATTCTATGTTAAACTCCGTCAAAAGCTTCCTAATTTTAATGTATAGCCACCGGCAAATATCGTGCCTAAAACGACCTAAACCTAATTGAAGGCATTATATTTTTCAGTCTGAGACAAAAGTATCTCATTACCTCTAAAATATTCCCGAGTTATTTTATGCCAACTATATAATATCTTTTAAATTCAATTCAGTGGATTCCAAAACACATCAGTTTCAATCTCTTTCCACGTCGCTTCCATTAAAATTGACTTGACTTTCCTTCACTACTTCCCTGTGGTAAATGTTTTTTTTTTTATATATATAACGTGACGTACCTTCGCTTCCCATTGTACTCCTTACTTAGCGTCAATCGTATCTTGCGAATACTTTCATTTTCAGACATGAGACTGTGACACTATTGTATTTTATATAATGATCTGTTTCTTATAGTACTTATACAATACCAATACCTATACTATACACAGTGATGCAAATATTTTTAATGCTTCCTTTTTTTCCAACAACAAATGCCTGTCATTTTGCAGACCATGCAGTATAATCTCAACCTATGTACTCACACCATGAATCCATCAAAATAATATTTGAGGGATTTTCGTTTACCATAAAATACGGAAAATCTCCTATACGAGATAGGTGGAATAATCAAGTGAAATTAATATTTTTTTTTTTTAGATTCTGAACGGAGCGATAAATGTATTGATTTTACAGTGATATGTTTTTCCGCCTGTACCCTAAATTGGGGTGACATTGATAATGACGGATAATACATTTATTAGTGCTCTTACCATAGTCAAAAACATTAATTGTTACAATTTAACAGCATACCAACAGAAAAGAAAAAAACTCTCTGGTTGTTAAATATAAGACTAAAACTATATAAACTAACTCTAATTTTATTTTGCATATAAACACATATTGGGGTTTTTTTTTATTAATAATTGTATTAATTATTTTCTGAAACGTTCGTTGCATATCTCACGAGTTTCAAAAATGTACAAAACATTTATTAAAAATGTAACCAACGTATTTTTCTAACCAACGTGATTTGTTTTACCTATTAAAATATAATTATACAAACACTGAGGAATATAGTATGTACTAAGTTCTATATTTTCTTCAGATTTATAATATACTAGCTGAACCCGTGCACTTCGTTGCCCATTAAGTGTGCCAACTATATGTGACTCAAACTTTGTTCAATTCGTTATTTAATACTCGGTGTATGGTTTCAAAATTAATCTTAACTTTTCCGTTGCCCGGAATAAAAATTCTGATTCGCAGCAGTACATTATCAGGTAGGCAATCTACCTGCGGTAGATCGCGGACCCCGTGCTGTATGTACGTTAGTGTATGATTTAACTATAAAGTATCAAAGTTATACAAAGTTTGTCGTATTCTACCTATGGTGGATTGATATAATCAATTGATAAAAAATCCTAACCTAACCTAACCGTACTAAAATCAGATGAATAAACGCAAACGCATACAAAAAAAATTCATTCAAATCGGTCTAACCATTTAGGATGAGTTCAGTCACAACACACGTACCTACGGTAGAATTATTGCGCTTAGCAACACATTCTGCGATTCATTTTTATATTATATGAAATCAACAAACATGCCCGATTAACCGATAGCAACCAATATACTATAATGCACTGTTGCGCCACTGTTGTATTTTTGACATACAGATTTGAGATTTCCTACCTTTCCGGTGGATTTTCCTAAAATTTTATTTCGTAAAAACCTTCTCCTGGCAGCTACGAATATCTTAGAAAAACAATTTGAGCCAAATCGGACCAGCCGTTCTCGATTGATGAATTGTTATACATTTTTGTCTCCATTTTTATATATATAGATTATGTACCTATTTAAATTTAACACTCATTCGTCCGTAGTGGTTGTCCATAGTGGTCCATTATTGTTGAGAATTCATTTTTTGTGCAAACTTTTGCGCTTTTAAGTGCACAGTATGTTACAACCACTCGTGCTGTGCAAGATTATACATCTCGTGTCGTTTTTTTTGTTGCCAATAATGATGCAATGCAACTCATACAAGACCTGTCCTCTACCCTCATAATAATTATGTACCTACACTATTACCTATAGCAAATTCGATTCATAATCAGATTTAAAGTTTAAAAAATGCGTGCAAAAACGTGCAGTTTTAGATAATATATTAGAATACGCGTTTTTAGGAACCGTGTGAAAATACGCTATGAACAGTTAGGTATTACTTATTATTATCGCATGATAATATCACATTATTGTAGATACGACGACACACGTATGCATCATAATATACCTATGGTAGGTGGTATTGTAATAATATTATATTATAATAAACGACAAATCGCAGCAGCCATAAGCATAATACAATAATATATTATTATATCTGCGTGTACCACATATTAATACGACCTACGTATCGTGTCTTACGACAATATAATATTACCTATATAACGCTGCACACGCGCGTATATACGTCTTATAAGCTATATTATAATATACGATATAATAATGGACGGCGGCGTCGGATTTTCGTCATCATTAATCTTACCGTTGTCAATGACCGTTTTATATTATTTCCACTGCAGCGGGCGACGGCTATTTGTCACCCGGACACATTATATATAAACGCACACACACCGTCGGGCCGGTCGCTATCGGTCCGGTACCTGGTATATAATATTATGTACACGGTCGTCGTTAATCACAAAAGTCGCGGGGACGATATGGTGATGATGATGATGATAATAATAATACGTCGTACGGTCAGGACGGTTACACCGAAGGCATTCATGTCCCCAGAACGGTGCACACGATATTGCTTACAACATTTGGACGCGCCGCTGCAGCAGTATATATTGTCTCGTCCGGTATAAAAATCAACGTTATAATAATATTATTGTCATTATACGTATAATAGGTCCGTACGGTAAAGGTATTATAGCCGGTAGCCGGTATAATAGTATAACGAACGGGCGCGGGAAATAAGTAATCCACCCCGAAACTCCCGATCGTTATTAATTATCATTTAATAACGCCCGTGTGATCGTATTCTATTATTATTATCATTATCATGCGTGTAACCGACGACGATGCCGCCGCTGCCGTGTTTACCTGGCAGGGTGGAAAAATTCTCAGCCGCCGAAATATCATCCTGCACGGGGAGGATGATGCCCGGACGGTGGACTTTACTAGATACAAAAATGTCACTCAACGACGCCGTAAACTATCTAGCTTAGTTTTGAAATTCGATCGGAAATCCTATCAACAAAAAATTCAAAATTAATTAAAATGTATAGTATAAAAGCCTAAGACCGGTGTCGCCAGCACATAGATATATTTTACAATAGCAATTTTAAGGATATTTTTTTATTTTTTATTTACTTTAGCGGTACTGTGGTAACGCACCTTTTTTTTGTACGTTGGTAGAACATTATTTTGCTCCTTGTAATTTCCGTATAGACATTTGCTCCATTTCTACTTATCGATTCGTGTGTTACCTGCAGTTTCCTTTGTTTTGTGAAAGTTTTAAGCTAGTTAAGGTTTGCTGTTTTAGAAAAATTCTGTTTTAGAACACGTACCTGAGTTTTAGAATACACACGATGTTTTTGTTCAGCCATATTCTACGAATATAATACCATTACAATTTACAATATTATACGCATTATACATAAATAACAATTATTTTCTATGATTTTGTAAGATATTACACATTATAACATTGTTCAAATTGTCTCACAAAGTTAGAACCAAATTATATATATTATATTAGTCATGAATATCAGTACTCGCATAGAGTTATTACCAGCTTTTTCTTTTGAGCCGTCGTCCACACACACATAATACCATAATGATACCGTCGAGTAAACTTCTTTGCCATACATTTTGTCCGTACCCATTAGTAATTCGATATTTTTAAATGAACACGAAATTTTTCCACTATTCAGAAAATTGGTTTGATGTTTATATACTTATTATAATACATTGCTATATTAATTGTACACTGTGTATTATTATAATAATATTGTTTCACGAAAATGATAATTTATCATTTTTAAATTGATAACCACTTGTTTGGTGTCAACCTTTTTCTTCATGATTTATGGTCAAAAGCTTTTAAACAAATATCGTAGCGAAGTAATATTATACTATCGCGAAATATTAATAACCTGGTAAATCATCGTTATTTTTTTACGATTAAAGTTTAGAGTTAAGTGCAGCGCACTCGGAAAGACTATAATACACATAGTGACATTATATTATACCAAGGTATAGGTATAGTATAAAACGTACGGTTAGGTTCACGTTTGTTTAAACGAAGATATAATAATAATAATTATTAAAATATATTTATAATTTAAGGTGCAATAACGTGTGTATTGCAGAGGACAGGCGAGTACGGACTAGTAATGTATTATCATAGAACAATAATGGTATTATGTCTTGGAACTTTCGCAAGTACCTATTATCGTTAAAAAAAATACAAGAGTTTTCAGTAAAACAATAGAATATTATTATCGCACTGTAATCTAAAATTATGTAAAACTGTAAAAGTGTGTTATGTCAATAAGCAGCTGACATAGGTATTAATAACGTATCTCAACGTACATAATATTAATAATTAAACATGGAAATGTACTATACATATGGTAATTTAAGGTTGGTTTTAATACGTTTTCATCTATAACTACACATAAATGATATAAATATTTTTATTACGCTACAATAATTATCGTACATATTTTATATTGATTACGACTAGTTTACATAAAATTAAACTATTTCTATGATAAAATGTCCTTAAATAATAATATTATGCACTATAGGTACCTAAAATATGTTATAAACGATAAATGTAATGTGGGTAAGACAACTTATAAAATATTACAATTACTATTATATGTTTAGTGTTAACGAAGACATTTATATACCTATAAAATAATATTATAATAGAATTTAATAATAAATTATAATAACACATACAATGGAAGTAACACAACGATTGAACACGAAATGAACGAAATTGTTACGATGATATACAAATTATATATACATTACGCATATTTTATAATATAATTATATGACTATGAATAATTACGATGTATCGTTATATATTTTAATAAAATTCAGAAATTTAAAATTATTCTAGGTAATCGACAAATTTTAGCCATTTTAAGTGCCTAACCGATATAATATAATATATATATATATATGTATATACTCTATATTTAAGCTACAGAGACACCTATATTAAAGCTTGTGAGAGATATTTTGATAAGCTTATCCATGGTAATACCCCTCATTTAAATCTAACCAGATAATAACTCAGTAAAATACACACATCAATAACGCTCTCAATCGTTTTTTTTTTTAAATTCGTTATCGTAATAATATAGAAAATAGAGATAGATACGAACTGTGTATCATAGCTAGTTACTTTTGGTTTCAAAAAATACTAGCTATATAATATAAAATATACTGATATCGTTTATGACTTAACGTTGAGCGAATAAATCTATATCGATCGGAATCTATAGTTAAGTGTTATAAATACTATAAGTAGGTAAAATAATATTGTGAATAAATAATGATAGCGCTGCAAGTTATGAATTTAATTAATTTTTTAACTGGTTATTATCTTGTCGGTTTGTATACATATTTCGATTTGAAACAAGTGAATAAAAACATTCGCAGGACTTAGTTTCCGGACACGATCAGTTTGACGTGCAAAATGGGAAGTTTCTGGCGTTCAGTTTGGCCGTCGACCGTGGTACGCTGACCGTCTATGGCCAAGTGATATTTGCCTGGTTTCCTGGGATTCCGCCGGAAGTGCAATCCCCAAATGCCTTTCGAGTTCCGTTTTATCCGAAACTTATTAGTCGAGTCACTAGTCGGCACCACGAAGTAACTGTAATTTTCCTGAAAATGAAAACGTGCGATGTAAATATTTTTATGAAAAAAACCCAATTGAAGTCTCCCGAACAGGTTTGGTGAATTCATCATCTGGTTTTCACATGTGATCTACAACGAAATATGACGTCACAGGTGTTAATTACTACGAGACCAAATGCGATGCCTCTCTTGTCACCCACACTGAGCACACATCGATATGTAAAAAATCCTTATGATAATCTATATGGTATAATATTATGTATCATCTGCAAGCGTCGCAGACTCGGACGTCATCTGATAGGTACGATGTGAACGGTTTTTTTCTTTTCTAAACGACACCTTTTGAATGGAAAGTCGAACCCCTAACCGACTACGTTTGTTATTGTTGTATTGTATATTTTGATTTAGATAATAATTAAGATTGCATCCTCATCTGATTCACTGTCACTGATCGGGGAGACTATTTTATGTTATATTGTAATACAGCCGTTGTCTAGGATTGCATTGCATCGCTTTGTTCGACGAGAGAAAAATTCCCCATTTTCTTGAATTTTGGGTGAGCAAATTACTTGGAGTAGGAGTTATTGATGGAATTATTAAACAGGTCAATAGGTGTATTCCCTGGTTTTTTTTATCGATCAATTTTCTGGAGATAGAAGTTGTGTATACAAGACAATAATTCTCAAAACCTTTTCTGTAAAGTGCTCTATAAATCATTTATTTAAAAAAAAATCATCTTTATGATAAATTATTGCTTCTGTATATCCAACCGTTGACAAAAATACTAATTTTGACACCCCTTAGCCCTTTTCAATTCCTTAGGGATCGTACTTCCAAATATTCCTTCTTAGTGTTTTCCTACAGTTTACTAACTACATTATATATATATTGACCTTTGAGTAACATGTTTATGTTTCTAAACCCAGCAGTTTAAGTTTATATATTATTATGTATAATCGTCGTAGAAGTATTTTATAGCTTATATTTTGCGTCATAATAATTACGGCTAGCCATAATTTGA
Source organism: Acyrthosiphon pisum (assembly GCF_005508785.2). Classification (NCBI taxonomy): domain Eukaryota; kingdom Metazoa; phylum Arthropoda; class Insecta; order Hemiptera; family Aphididae; genus Acyrthosiphon; species Acyrthosiphon pisum. The sequence continues at coordinate 37,975,453 of NC_042496.1, forward strand.
TGATTAATAATATTATAATTATTATGTTAAGAAGCAAAGTATTTCGACACTCACCTTTACCGCTGGAAGCAGTTTCAAAATACGAATGTTTCGTTTAGCATCGGACATTTTCATTCTGATTGTCTTGTGCACTCCGTCGTCCCGGTGGTGTCTGTGCCTGTGTATCTTCTATAAAACAAACGATACATCGTCGTTATCGGTATGTTTTACAATCGCGTACGATGATTATTCAATGATTATAGGTAAAAATTATTTTATTAAAAACTTAATGAAAATAATGTTACGGATACTTACCATTAGGCGATCATCGTTGTTGTCAGACGTAATGATTTCCGTCGATACGTTTGTCGTCCTCCTATGACGAAGTCTACCATCCCCATTTATCTGCATACACCATTACATAATAGACACATTAACGAGTGACTGAGTGAGTACATATATAAAAATATTATATAGGTATAGATAGTGATTATTCCATATTATAACCAGCTGCACCAATTTTTGTCGTCAAGTTAAGTGATTTTTCAAAAAAATAAACAACGTATTTGTATTAGGTACTTGTAGGTATAGGTAGTCAATTTTTGAAAAAAATCTAATTTTATTTAAGAATTTTTATTTTTATTATGTAATGGCAGACCATAATATTTTAATAAATTTAAATCCTGAAGCTGAATATTTTTCTAAAAAATTTTGTGTAAAAATAATATTCTATGGATATCGTTTATAGAAAAGTGTATTCGAGAATATAAAATTAGAGTTATGGTTTATGGTTTAAAGAAACAATGAACGGCCTATAAAAGATGTTTTTGGAAAAACGGAAGTTTATAGAAAAAACTATTGACTTACTAAAAACGGCAGCATAAAAATATTTATTAAATCACAAAGATCGACTGAGACAGTAGTTTAGCACGTCAGTTAAATTATCACTCTGCACTTTTCAGTATATATAATATATTATATATTTATATTCAATCGAAATGTGTTATAACTCGTAATAATAAATCAGTATAATTATTTGCATACCTTGCAGGAGAAACAGCCTTCGGTCGATATTATTTTTCCACCCGAGCTTTTGGGATACAACTCCGGTTCTATAGGAAAAGTAGGGATGTCGCCCAGATCTGGTGGTCCTATGTTGGAGCCAATAGTCAGCGGACTTATGGTAGACAGACAATGACCCTGCAACAACAAATGCGGGGGGTAAAAAAAATTATAATTTTTGGTAACGGATGATATCGGATATATTTTATAATTTACGATATTTTTTAGTTAAATATTATGTGTACCTATTATAATAGTAATTGTACTCGGTCCACTCGAGGTTACATTAAAAACTCGAATTGCCTATAATTTGGTTCAGGCGATTTAAGTGTGCTCGTATATTATCATTTTTTGTGCCACGGATATATTTTTTATGCGTAAAAAATACCCATGGTACACTTTATAAAAACCATTTTAGTTTTTAATAATTAATAATAAAGGTTGATAATAATGATATGGTTTGTCCACGCAGTATATAATATTAAACAACGTCGCGAAACGGAAAACCTTTCCGCGATAACCTCGAAGAACTCTCTGTGCATTATAGTGTACCTAATATTGTATATATATATACCTGACCAATCCTTTGGTAACCGGTGGGACATCCGCAGGAGAAACCACCCTGTCCATGTGGAGTGCAGCCGAACGCGCAAGGACTCCCGTAGCATCCTATGCCGCTGCCGCCGCCTCCGCCACCGCCTCCGATACCACCATGCTGTGAAACATTTAAATATTGATAATAATCATATTGTGCTATATACGGAAAAAGTTATGAGTTGACTTACTGGGCTGACAGCTATATTTGATCGCGTAAAAAAACATATATATAATATAATTATATTATATTATATATTATTAGACGATATGTTAGACCAGGTTAATGTGTATGAACATTTAGAGAACAATCTCTAATGTCCATGGGTACCTATGTGTTATCGATTTTACGGGTGCCAGGGCAACGTCATTGTGATAATATTTACACCAGCCGGATTTAAAATTTGGTTTCCGCCAAAGTGAAAGGGGGTCGGTCAGTATTCTTTTTAAAAGCTGGGTACGAATGTATACAAATCGGATACAAAAAAAAATAAACAATAAATATTATAAAATTAAGATGAGAATGATAACCTACGGAGACGGGATGACTAACCTAGAAAAAGCCCACTTTAGTTATTACGTATATACCTGGAGGTACCTATGACGATTATTTATGTCGAAATTGGCAAAAAATGCGCGGCATTAGAATATTGATTAAGTTTGTTAGAATATTGTCTGTGTAATTATATCCGTTATCCACTACTGAAACGCTTAAATGACGTAATAATTGTATACTTTACAGCTATATGGACATGAAAATCGTATTGCAGACGTATTGCTGACTTATATCGTACCTGCATTGACGACGGTCGGCCGTTACAACCCTGTAAGGCACCGCGCTGAGGGTCAAAGATCTGTCCATTGGCGCACACGCACTGATAGCCGCCTGGCGTGTTGATGCAGTTAAGGTGGGAGTCACAAGGTGAGTCGAGACACTCGTTGATGTCCACGCACTCGCCACGGTAGCCCGACTTCCGGAAACCCTTTGGACATCCGCAATTATTGTTACCGTTCACGCCGGAAGTACCGTTTTGACCGTTTTGAGCACTCTATGAAGACGAACAAAATTGTGTAGTAGAATAACATATTTTTATCATCGAAAATGGCGATGAAACAGCAATTTGTTCTTATTAAAATTAGAACCGTCTGCGAAATTATCGAATTTCACAATCACAGTCTAAGCCACTAAACTTTCCGTTTATAATAATAAATTATAGAGAAATCTTACTGGATTATGATCGATGTGACATACTATTATTTAATATAATAAAATAAAAATTAATCCATGGTACCTGATGATCGTGACACCCGTTGTTGTTATTGTTGTTGTTGTTGTTGTTGTTGTTGTTGTTGTTGTTACCGGGAACATTCTGGTTGCAGTCGAGCCCGAAGCACTCGTTCTGGTGATTTCTTGATTGTAATTGCTTTGGGTCCACGCAGCGAGTACCGGTGCTATCAAGCTTGTAGTGTTTTGGACACAGACACCTGTAACTTCCCAACGTGTTGACGCAATTGCCCGGCGACGGGCATAAGTTGGTTTCTTGCCGACACTCGTCGATGTCTACACGTGAACAAAGTCGTCGATCAAGTTAATCGTAAAATAATATAGTTATTATTATATATGAAAATATAAGTAGGTACTAGGTAGGTATAACATATAGTTTTTGACGTGCCTAAAGATATTTAGAAAAATTATAATACGCGCCTATTGAAAATATATAATAGGTATTACGCGATACGCATCTATCGGTCCATTACCAGCTCCTGCAAACTTACATATAGTTGGCTATGATGCCAACGTCATGTAAAACAAGCATGCATAACCCAGTGGCGTCATTTCAGTTTTTATTAGACTAGGTCAACTTTTCACGGCTTTTCCAAATCAAAATTTTTTTCACTCAGATTCTCGTAGCATAGTGCCATAGTGGTTAAGGGTGGTGGGGGTGTGGTAAATTAGCCGACTTAAGGTTGATATAAATACTAGACTGGGGCATATACCCAAGTTGCCCCATCCCAAATGACGCCACTGGCATAACCATGGTTCCAACTGTGAACTGGCATAATACGATGGGTTATAGACGTGATATTATGTGAGACGCCTCCGAATGTAAAGGGAATAGTATCACAGTAATACCAGTAATACCTAATACATTTAAATTTTAAATAAGACTATTTGATAATACCAAATAAATAAACAATATCATTTTTGAAGAAAATTGTAAAAGCGAGCGCTTTCTACCGGACAATTACAGCTAAAAACAGACTAACACATATTCGGCGAAGAAATGTCGCTAGATGGCGGCACACAATACTGTATTTTACGACATGATGTATTAAAACATAATTATTTCGAAATTATGATAATGCTAAATGGCCAATATTAATGGAAATTATTTTTTAGGCTACCTACACGTCAATAATTTTAGATGAAAATTTATAATTTATATTTTACGAATTTAATTAAGTTGATATTAATTGATTTAATGCTGATGCTCTTCAATAAAGTTCAATAAGTAAATTATCATACAAATTGCCAACCCGGTACCTATAAGTTATAGGTAATAATAATATTATACGGCAATGAATTAATAGTCTAATAAATAAATTAACAATTATTTATAATATTGTAAATTTTCATTTAAAAATGCGTAGGTATTAAAATAGTTATTTTATACCTTTATTTATAGTAATATTCTTTTCCCGAAGAAAAAAAAACTTAGTAAAATTATTATACAAAAAATATTTAATAATTAAAATTCATTATTTTCCTGAATTCAAATTTATAATTATATACATTTCTAAATTGTGTCCTTCAAAATTGTATTGTCTGTTACTAAAAATATGTACTTATATTATAATGAAAAAGTACGTTCAACGTCTACACTTGTTATCAGTGAATATTTCAAATAATTAAACGATTTGATGTTATAGGAAACCAAATGAACATTTCTATTTCCCGCCATTATATCAGAGTAAGTTTATAGTTTTATATATCCTTAATTTTTTTCTAAGACATATTTAAATTTATCTTCGATTATTTTCCTTCAGGACCTGGAATATATTGGCCAATAAATTGTTATTATCGATATAATATTAATAATATCAAGACATTTGTATCGTATGTACCTATCTATAATAGAACGCTTCTCTACTATTAGGAAAAACTAAAATTACCTAAAATTATCTAAGATATGATAGTTTGTATACCTATTTTATCACGTGAAGTATACAAAAATTCCAAAATCGTTGAAAATTGCAAAAAATTGCAATATAAAATTAAATAGGAAAGCAGTGATTTTTACAATTCGTTCGTAGATATTTAATCAAATTTGATTTATCTGATATCAATAAAAAGTTGCAATATCTATTGCCTACACCATGATCTATAATCTATACAAAATCTTAGGTGGCAGCGGTGTACTTTTTTATTTTTTTATAGTGCACTTTTGAGATTTCGTAGCACCTACACAAAGTGTGTCGTAGTGCAAACAAAAATAGCCACTGGTTGTATAATAAGTATGTAGTACCTGCACAGTGATCTCCGATCTGTCGGTAACCCGGTTGGCACCCACACTTGTACGACCCGTGAGTGTTGATGCACAATTGTTGGCAAATGTGTTGGCCAGTAGTGCACTCGTCCAGGTCCCGGCAAGTGGTGTTGTCGGGATTCAACAGGTATCCGGCGGGGCAGCCGCACGCGTAACCGCCTTCCAAATTCTGACACGACATTTCGCACGGCGACGGGTTGAGGAGGCATTCGTTTACATCTGCGACACATCATAATAATACACGGACATAAAGCATAATACGTGCAAGATTATAAACGTTACGATTTACATGTTGCAGGTCATAGTTCCAGTCCAAACCGGACTTGAACAAAAAAATTAATTTTTGACCTGTACCTGCTAGTTACAAGACAACAACGGATTTTCTTACCGTTGCAATGCGTTCCGGTGTGATCGACTTTGAACGCCTTGTTGCAACTACATCTGTACGATCCCAGCGTGTTTATACACCTACCGTTGGTGCACAAGTCTGGTAAAGTCTCGCATTCGTTAATGTCTGTAAAATATAAATCAGATTTATATAGAGCACACTGAAAGTAATAATATACCTATAGACATACATAATATTATTATGCAGCAAGTTCATTAAATTGCTTAAAACTCGTTAAGTTGACACTATAGAAGAAGAGTAAATTACGACTTACGAGGAAATCAGATACAATTGCCATATACTTTCGTCGTCTTCACTAAAATGAAATTTCAAATTTGACGTTTTATAAACGGCAATAAAAATATTTTAATATCAGAAACATATAATATATATTTGTAGGTATTTATACTTGATTTTTAATGAAAAAAGAAACGTTTTGCCTATTATTATTATTATTATCTTATTATAACTCGACTAAAATACAAAGTAATTATTAAGATTTTAACGTACTTTTAATATTGTCATTTGCCAACAATTTTGATACACAGACACCCGCAGTTATAATATTATGTTGTATGTCATCACCACAATAACTCACCTTGACCGTCGATCGTGTAACCAGATTCCAAGCACAGTTGTCTGAACGAATCCGAAGACGGAGACGGACATGGTTGACACTGAGGTCCCCAGGCGGCGGCCATCGAACAACAGCAGTCAGCTTTCGTCACGGATCTGTAGGCCACGGCGCCAGTGACGTTTCCGCCACCCACGTGATTGATACACCTGTTGTTCAGCAAATGTCTGTAGCAAAATCCGACTCTAGAATCTTATACACGGAATCGAAACGTTATTAATCAGCCCAACACACATTGTAATCGTATCACGGGTAAAGGACAATGTTATTATTAAAATTATTTTTATACAGGATGATTCACCAATTATCGCAGCTTTTATCCCGATTTAATGATTTCGTCCTTTAATTGAACGCGTTTATTAAAATTCAGATTTGTTTTTAATTTTACAACCTACGAGTATAATAATATGTTTTAATATAATATTTATGGTATAAAATTACTATATAAATTACTATTTTTTTTTCTATAGGATTTACCATATTATTGTATATATACTTTTTAGATATGGTATTGTGTTCAATAGATCCATAGACTATAGACTATGACAATTATAGCTACATAAAAAAAAAAATCGTATAAAAATAGAAGCTTTTTATTTGGAAAACAGGTTTGTATAAGATTAGACACTCGACACTCTTTAAATGACATTGAAAACGAATTATTTAATAAGGTGCTTAAAATAGTGTAATCATATATTGTATTGAATTTGAAAAATCAGAATCTAAATAAAAGTGAAAGGGTAAAATTGTGGCGAACATTTACTATCACAAGTGAATCGCCCTGTATAATATTATATAAGTAAGTACACACTAGAAATTGTATGCACATATTATTGTAAGTAAACTTACCTATGCACTGCTTTCCATCGTAACTTGTCTTGAACCCATCGTAGCAATCGCATTTGTACGAGCCCGGTTGGTTGACGCAATATCCGTTTTGGCACACGTTCGCGTTTTCAGCACACTCATTGATATCCCTGCATTCGTCCGAGCCGACTTGAGCGTAACCCTCGGGACAGATGCACGCAAAAGACCCGATCAGGTTCTTGCACGCGAATTTGCAATTGTTCGCCGGCGTCAAGCACTCGTCAACGTCTATATATTTAATAATTGTGAGTTGTTTTAAAATATAATATTATCGCGGTAGTATTTTTGAATTTTTGAATAAATTCTAATTCTAATTTTCAAATCAGTAGCATACTAGCATAGTAAAATAATTATTAAAAAGAAAATTAAAAAACGTCATACACATTAATATAGATACAACTCTCAGAACAAAGTCTTTATACATTTAGATATATATATATATATATATGTAGACATATAGGTCTTATTTTTATGATATACCTTGGCAGTGTCTACCGTCCGGCGCTAGGGCGTATCCGTATGGGCATATGCACCTAAACGATCCGGGAACGTTGTGACAACGGAAGGCGCACTGATTGGACATTTCCATACACTCGTTGACGTCTTCGCAGACCTTTGCGGAAGAGAAAAAAAACGAGAGTTTAACTTCGCTAGCTCGAATCGATGAGTAAAAAAGGATTGTAAAAAAACCGTTTGGTCATTACCTGGGTCGGTCCCGGCGCAAATCCGTCGGCACAGATGCATTCGAATCCACCCTGCAGGTTCGTACACGTCCCGTTACCACAAATGTTTACGTTTATCTTGCACTCGTTTTCGTCCATGCATTTTTTTCCAGTCGAATCCAAAACGTATCCGGTTGGGCACTCGCACCTGTAAGATCCATCCGTGTTTATGCATTCACCTCCGTCGCACGGGTTCGTCATGAAATCACATTCGTTCAGGTCTTCGCCCTTGTCCCCGCGACCAACGCCCTCCGGACACAATTTCGCGAACGCATCTATATACATCCGATTATACATTTAAACATAAACAATAATGATAATAATAATAATAATAATAATAATATATGACATTATGTTTAAATAAGAAAATCTATCTTTACCGCTTCCGGGTTTCGGGCACGCCGTGCAGAGCCTACCCCAACCGCCTCCCGCCGAACAACAGCACTCTTTCTCCGTGATCCTCTGTTTTCTGGGAGCCAAACAGTTACCTGTGGAACGCGATACAGTATAATATTATATATATTATTGTTAAATAACCGATGATTCATTCAAACCGAAATCCAGGAACGTAAGCAGACGAAAATACATTTCCGATAGTTTTCGGAAAAATGCTTTACAATAATATTCGTTATGATTTCAACATTATACAAACTTCTTCGTCAAAGCGAAATATTTAAAATGTATGGGATACACATTACTGCAGAGGGTGCTTTTTGATCAACCCCCTTCTGAATGTAATAGATTAATTTCAAGCCGTTACACCGATGTTAATACATATTATACTAACCAGACAAATATTTATCGAAACAGTGGTCTTGTCTGGTGTCTATACATTTCATGCCATTAGAGCTGAGCACGAAACCCTCGGGACAATCGCATATAACGCCGCCGTCTGTGTTCATACAAGTACCTCCATCACATATACCAGGCATTTCTTGACATTCATTGATGTCTTGAATAAAAAAAAAATTTATATAAGTAGATGTTAATAAATGTTGAAATGAAAAACGTAGATATAGTTATATATTTTGTGCTAACCGAGACACGAGTTTTTGGCGGCCGACAGTCGGTATCCGGGTGGACAGGTGCACAAAAACGATCCCATCAGATTTTGACATCTCCCCGGCTGGGGACAAGTATCCGGTATCTGAAATAATTTGACACAGATAAGAAATATATGTCATACAGATCATAATATTATGAAGATTTGTGATATAAAAAATTATTTATGTATAAAGTTTTTAAGTCTCACACCATAATTATTTTTTTGCATTGCATTAGAATATTATGTGGGCAGTATAATAGACTAATAGGTACAGTATCTGCACACTACCTACTATTATAATTCAATGTATGAAAATATATAGTACCTACCTATATATAATTAACATTATATGTCATTATACTATAAGTATAGGTATAGGTACTAATATTATACTTATTATACTATATATAATTAAAATCGTAAATATGGTGTGGTATATCGAAGAACCGAATAAAATAGCTCTACTGCAGGTTATAGTGTTGTAAATATAGGTACTATTGATGAACATATTATCACACGGGTAAACCTTAAAGTCACTATATTAAGTAATAACACACTATATTAGTACTATACAAACAAATAAACTCATATCACTTAAATAGAATAATATTTATGTGAAACAATTACCTCAGTACATTCATCGATATCCCTGCAATGTTGGCCGTCGGTCGAAAGTATATATCCAGAAATGCATTCACAGCTGAACCCACCCATAGTATTCTTACATCGACCATTTCTGCACAGGAACGGCATCATTCTACACTCGTCCACATCTACACGATAATACACAAATATCAACACAGTGTAAATAGAATAATGTATTCTACTGACTACTAATTATTTTTTTTTATTAAAAAATTGTTCAATATATTATTACATTTGTCTTCGATATTGTCATGAACGATTTCCATTTTATATAACAGGTATTATAATAAACACATAATATGGAAAAATTTCATGATATAGGTACCTATAATATAGTAAATTAATATTTTGAAATTCTGTTTTTACGTCAAAACGTTTGGAAATAGATCAATATCGTGTGAGATTACAAGAACCTAAAAATATGGTTCATGACCATTTGCATTGCAATGGCTTACTAGTCAATAATAAATTCTATGCTGAATATTAAACATAATATATGTATTATAATATTACCTATATAATATAATACTAGCTGAATTACCGCTGTTTTGCCCATGTGTAGTTTTTTGTGTATCTCGGTTTGAGTGTATCTCAAATCAGTGTCAGTGAACCTAGCTATTTGTTAAATAATTCGACCTAAATGGGCAATCGAAAGTCGTGGATCAGATGGTATATTGGTATATGCTCTAAACTACTCTCTAAACTTTTCTGAAGTTTCTAAAAACAGTTTTTGAGATTTTCGTCAAAATAAATTTAGTAGTTTTTGTGTATATAACGGCTACAAACATACATTTGGTTTATCAAAAATGGTTTCTTTAACAGCCATGAAAACACGACGATTTGATGCGTGCTTGTACCTAATCCGCCCGAGAAATGACTAATGGCAACCATTTGTAAATAAAAAAAAAATTTAAACTTCCACCGTTTATCACAAAATTCTTAACCCCTTTAAAATTTGAATTTTTAAAAATCTTTTCTGAGTGGGTCTTTACATCATATAAAACGAAACTATTGACCAAATTTCATACTTATAGCATCGGTAGTTCCAGCCGATGATGAATGAGTTAGTCAGTCAGGACGAGCTCTTTTATATACATATACAATATAGATTTGATCTATTTTATAGCATTGAGTATAATATTATAAACAATATTAATCTAGGCATATTATACCTATGCAATCGTTGTTATGACTGAGTTTGAACCCGTCGAAGCAGCTGCACTTGAACGATCCCACAGTATTAAGACAAGTGCCGTTGTTGCACACGTTCTGATGACGACTGCACTCGTCCACGTCCACGCACGTGTCGCGAGCCGCCGTGAGCGTATATCCGTTATGACAGGTGCACTGAAAACTCCCGTCCAAATTTGCGCATTCGCCGTCCCGACATATTCCATCCCGCTCGTAGCACTCGTCCACGTCTGCAGTTTGAGAAACCCGTCAACGTTATAATATTACCAATTTTCGTTTTTTAACTGCATGTCGGCAGACGCAACGACGACGACTTACCCACGCACTCTCTGGCGGTCGACCCGAGCTTGTACCCTTCGGGACACTGACACTCGAACGAACCGGGAGTGTTGACGCACTGAGAGATGCCCCTGCATGGAGCCGGAATGCGCAGACATTCGTTGTCGTCTGAAACAAAAAATTAAAAATGTTCTGTTAAGCGTCTCGCGGAAACCCTCGCCGTTAGCTCAATATAACGCCGCTCGCACCGATGCATTGATGGGAGTTGGCGTCGTACACGTATCCACCGTCGCACGAACAGTGGAAGCTTCCAGGGGTGTTCACGCACGATCCGTGATTGCACATGTTCGGCATCAGCGTGCACTCGTCGATTTCTTCGGTCCGGTTGGTCATCGGGTTCATGATCAAGCCCGGCCTCGACCCGCACAGTAATAGGTATTCCTCTTGAGAAAGACAGGAAAAAAACAAAGCGATAGTGTTAGAAAATTCCGAAGGTGGTGGTCGTACACTGGTTAATCGTAAACATAAATGTATATAAGGAATCGTTGACTTCTTAGCTTGGCGACTTGTCGACGTATTATTACAATAATATGATGTTAATATATTAACGAATTGTGTAGTTGAGATACCTGTATGACTGCCGACTGGTATGTATTATTATCTAAAGTATGTCATACAGTCTGTATGATACAGAGTTGATATTTTAAAAATGTAAAAAATTAATACACTGTACGTCACGTAGCATCAGTTTAAATTCAATGCTTGATCGTGACTAAATCGTTAAACGCATCGCGCATATTTGTATTTAAATATCATTATAATGTATCTATACTTAATGCCTGTATTTATAATTTAGTTGTTTGCTATTTAAGGCCCCTGCAAATGTGTCATTTTTAAGGAGTTCTGTTTAGGCAATTATTTCGTTTCTGCGATTACTGATCGTTTTAGCGTGTGTAGTAAATGATCATTAGTGTGTGTATACTCCCCTACCATCACCCGCGACCCATATCAATTTACAATATATTGTTATTTCTTATCTGGTTTGTGGTCACAGGCACGCAAATGCACAAGTCATGTTATGTCTATATCAAAATATTCAAAACCAATTTATGTACGTGTAATAGCCGTCGCACTGACAAAAATTAAGGTACTTCTAGTGGTTCGATTTAAAAAATGTAAAGATGTTTGTATTGGTAAACAAGTTTACTTTGCATCGGTCGGAGTACTTTTTCAATTTTAGAAAATTCTTGACGAGAATAAATATTTTACATTTTATAAATTTATAAATTTTTAGTATTGAATATATTCAAAAAAAATAAAAAAAAAATAAAAAATATGCTCCGACCGATGCAAAGTAGACTTGTTGACGAATTAAAACATTTTTTAAATCGAACCACTAAAAGTACTTTAATTTTTGTCAGTCGCTAAGGTCGTTTTGGTGAAAAAATAATAGGGTTTGCAGGGGCCTTAAAATATAGGTTTAATCATTTTCCTATGAGCAATTTTAACTGAATCATCTCTCGGTTTGTTAACATTCACGAAAATATTGATTATTTAATGTAAAAAATAATTTGAAATTGAACTTTAAAATAACGAAATTTTCGTTGAACCGATTTAACTCAAGTTTAATAAAATTATATGTTAACTTTCAACTTTGAGATTTAACCATATAAACAACTATCCATATAAATGGATCTTGTATCACTAATTTTTTCAGCACTGAATAATATACACATTTACGATTTATAGGCAATTCACCGATTAGGCAATTTGTTTTGATTAATATTTTTGAAATACGATTCTAAACTCTAAATAAATTGTTTAAATATTGTTTGATTCGTATGATTATCAACTATAATAATATGATACATTCAATTTATATCAAGTTAGTTTATACGTAATATTATGTATTTATGTAAGTTTTTAAGTGTTAAGAGAGCGGATGAGGTCCGTGCCAGAATAATACTGACCAGACATACATATAAGACTTACTGGTACTGGACGCCGGGCAAGGTTGACACGGCAGTCCCCAGGCTTGACCCATCGAACAACAGCAGATCATTCGAGTCTGACTGTTGGACATGGGCACTGAACATTGACCGTTCGTGTAATTCAAAAAGCAGTTGTCTTTCCGCATGTCCACGCATTCCTCTGCAAAACCGCGCAATAATCGGATGAGATAATATTATTATTACTTACTATATCGAACGAAAAACCAAAAAAGTCGAGTCAATTACCGAGTACATGGCGTATCTGGAGTAATATGTATAATATTATTATACACAAGACAATGTTATTTAATAAAAAAGGGTTTGGTGCAAGATCCGGGTATCTCCACTGTTAGAAATTGTTCAGGGCGATCATTTGAAAATTCATTATCTCATTTACTCCCATAGAAAATAATTAACGATATTTATGATAACTCCGAAAATTATAAGCGGTTTTACATGATTGTTGCACCTGGTTGTAGCTACTTCCTTCATAAATACGATTTCATAGAAAAGTCATATTCAAAAAAAGTGGAGATACCCGGTTCTTGCACTGGACCCTTATGGGTTTAAACGTGATTTCCATATAGAAGCGTAAACTCGTCCACATACGCCCTGTATACGGCTAAATACATATTATTATATATTTCGTGTCACAATATGATCGGATCATGACATAACAATTAAATTGATGATAATATAGTATGACAACGGTCAAGCCACGTACTTCCGTTAGGCAGGAGCATGTATCCGTCCGGACAAACGCAATGATATGTGCCGACTTCGTTCGAACAGAATCCCACGCCGCAGATTTCCGGGTTCTCGTTGCACTCATCCACGTCTAAAATAGTCAGGCAAAAACGGCATTAACTATACGAGTGCACAAGGTGCCCGATCAGCGTGTGCTTCTTACGTTACCATAACAGAATGTACTGGTGTTGTCGAGACGGTAACCTTCGTTGCACGAGCACATGTAACTCCCGAACGTGTTGGTACAGTGGCCGTTTGTGCACAGGTTGTCGTGTTCCTCGCACTCATTGACGTCTTCAAGTATCACCTGTTGCAGCGATGATTTAATAATTAATTTCAATGTAAGTATCCGAAATATGTGTTTACGAATAGTCTTTTTATAGGTTATATATATTATATATATAGCTAAGAGTATAATAATATAATATATAGGTATTTAATATTGTTATTATGATTTACCGTGGTCGGATTGGGCCTGTATCCCGTTCCTCCGGGACAGAGAGTCTTGTACTCTTCCGTTTCCACTTCCGGGCACGATTCACACCTGGAGCCCCAGGCCTTACCCACGGAACAGCAACACGTGGCCTTTGACACGGCCGATCCCATCTCGTGATGGCAGAGTCTCTGTCCACCTCGGTCTTCCACTTCCATATAGCAACGTCCTTCTCTCTTATCTACAATTTTCGACACATTTTTTTATTAACTAAGTGTATATAGTTTATAAAGTAAACATTATAATAATTCTAAGACATCGACTTCGGAACGATATCGAAATAATCCCTGCGTATTTACACAATATTTTTAATATTACTTAGTAATAAATAAAATTATCAGTTTATACGTTTTATAGAATTTATTCGTTCATCTGAAAGCAAAATATTTAAGACGAACAATAATATCACAAACCGACACACGCATTTCCGGCCGGAACTAGTTGATAATTGGGTGGGCATTTGCATGTGTAATTGCCTTCGTTATTGATGCATTCACCGTATAGACATGCCTGGGGACTTTCACACTCATTTACGTCGGTGCAATTTCCTATACGTGACATTTTTATAAAATATAATAATATGCTCGATATAATTTTAACTGAAAAAAATAACATTGAAAATAGATATTACCTCCCGTGTTGTCCAATTGGTATCCTCCACTGCACTCGCATCTAAACGTCCCGAATATGTTTTCACAATTACCATACACACACAGGTTATTGAACATGTGACATTCATTTATATCTATTAAAATATATATTTATTCTTTCATAATAATTAAAAAATAATACAATTAATGTATAGGCATATGGATCTAAGACTTATCAGCAGAAGCTTAGCTCTTAAAGGGCGCTGCATTACTATTAAAAAATGTATTGATTATTTTGTTATTGTTGCGATAAATTATATTGTATACATTTAAATATAAAATTCATTTATTTCGGTCTATTTTAAATAGTTCGAATAAAATATGACCATTTTCAAACAATAATGAATTAAATTTTACATATAAAAATTTAATTGTGAGGAATACTGTTATAGTACCTAATTTAAATATTTTTAAACCTTTTTGGAACATTTTATTTTTTATATTTTGATAATTTTTTAATATTTAATACTCATAAACCATTGGAATCAACGCAGCAACTAACAATATATAATCTTATACGTTTTTTTATAAGATATTTTTTTTTTTATAATCCATAGAATTTCTAATGCAAATTGTATGATTATAATATATAATATATAAAACATTATAATTAGCTAACGATACAAGAAAAAAATAAGACGATTGTAAATTGGCAAGACCATATTATAAACAAGACCCTATTCCAGGACTAGATACTGTCTATATTAAGTATACAAATATATTTAATCAAATGTAATAGTTTAAAATGCATAAAGTAATAACTAAGAATATTATGACTACTTTTAATAAACCATGTTATTCCTATAAGTATTCAAATACTATGTAGGTATACTCTAAATACTAAATTATTAAAAGCAAACATTTTTTTTTTAAAAATAGTTTACCTCATCATGCATACAGGCAATGTTAAACTCTTACCATTGCAAGATCTTTCATTTTTATCATCTGGATTAATAAATCCCATTTCACACTCGCATCTAAATGATCCTGGATAATTCAAACAGTGACCGTTCTCACATAGAGTCGAATCTTCAGTACATTCATCAATGTCTATACACGAGTAGCCATCTCCACGGAAACCATCATCACACACACACTAAACATGATCAAATAATTAATATAAATAATTAGTACCTAATTAATTTTTTGAGTCTGAAATATCCAATAATATTTTCAGCGCTTTCGATGTTGTTTTCATAAATCAATATTTTAGATTCTCTATATAACTAATACTATAAACCTTATATCTAGAGTCATTAACTCTATAACTCATCATTTTAGAGATACCTAGATATTTTCGCGAAAATGGGCCAGATTTTCATGTACATTTTCAATATATTTTTATTTTAATACACCTATTACATACTATAAATAATAATTGAACCTATTACAATTCTAAAAACAAATATTAAATTCAATATTATGAAAAATTAAATATAATACCTTAAACGAGCCTTCTTCGTTTATGCATTGTGCATTTTGGTCACAACCACCATTGTTAGTTAAACACTCATTGATATCCATACAGTTGTATCCGTTTCCGGTAAAACCATCTTGACATCGGCAACCATATGACCCCTAAGATAATACATAGAAATTATTAATTAATGCAAATGAAGATTATAATATTCATATTTTTTTGTACTTTTAGATAATGTTTTAATATCGAATGGCATAATGTCCAAAATCATTAAGTATACCGTTGTTATATCAATGTTATAGACTTATAAATAATTAATTTTATCAAAATATATTTATCTATTTAATAAGCCCAATGCTATAAGTAGGAAAATATTTATCACTCAAAAAAGTCAAAATAATATATAGGTATTTTCTCGGTTTTAAATATTGTTCCAAAATGTTGAACAAGTTTAAAAGAATAATGGTAGAAAATGCACAAAAAATTAATTACTTTACTTCCCAATAAAATTACAACATGCTCAAATACATGGGTCTAAAATCCTAAGACCTTAGATCAAAGAAACAAAAATTGTACGACCATTCATAATATATAGGGGCTTCAGCAAAATTTGTACTTTATACAAACATTTAAATTTATATCTCAATATTTAATCAATAATAAATGTATGAATCCAGTGGTGGATCCAAAAATTATTCAAAGGTGGCGGGGGGAGGGGTTAATTAAAATCCAGGTATCCAAATGAATAAATTGATTATCACCAAACAATAAAATATCGTCATTGACGGACAGGGCAAGATAAATATTAAATAATTGCAAATAGCGTAACTTGAATAATAATATTAATTTATAGTTTTATACCTAAAAATTACAATTTTCTAATATAAAATAGTTAAGAATTATGAAATTAATTTAATTATTGTTTTCATTACCGGATTGTTCATACATGCTGCGTTTAAATCACACCTATGGGTACCCATTTCGCATTCGTCTTCGTCAGTACAAGCCGGTCCAGAGTCCAATTTGGCTGAATATCCTTCTTCGCAGCGACAAGTAAATGAACCGATGGTATTACTACAAACCCCATTTCCACACACGTCCTTCTCGTTGCATTCATTAATGTCTATTCAATTACGATATTATAGTTTATTGTTTTTTAAAGCAATCAAATGTAATAGATCTTAATTGATTACCTATACAAGATGAACCATCATCTCCTTTAAGTAAACCTCCTGAACAAGAGCACAGAAAACTGCCTATTGTGTTGTTGCAGTGGCCACCGTTACATATTCTGGGATTATCTTCGCATTCATTTACATCTGCACATGTTCGTTTATCAGCTAACAAATTAAATCCGGCCCTATGCAATAAACAAGTTGTATCAAAAAAATAAACGCGATTCTTATATAATACATACTTGCACGTGCACATGTAACTGCCTGGGACATTGATACATATAGAAGAGCATCCACCATTATTTGTCTCACACTCATCAATATCTAAAAAATAGAAAAAATACTGAAAATATTGCATGGAGTAGAAAAATGAAATATTAAAAAGTATAATATTATTATGGCTATCAATGATTTCAACAATTTATATTGCATTTATTATTAGATACCTAATAAAGCCATTCATCAATAAATTAAAACAAATTATATCCATTGTAACATTTAACGGAGATTTTTAAAACAAGAATGTCTCAATGAGTTTAAAATTGATTATTTTAGTTACCTTCACAATAAAACTTCTGGTCTGTTTGCCTATAACCATCATCACACACGCATTGGTATGTTCCCATCATGTTCTCGCAAACGCCATTTGAACAGATTCCACTGGTCCTTGAACACTCGTCGATATCTGTAATAATATACAATTTGAAATTAATAGTACTCTTCGGTATCTAAGTGCTATTAATTAACGTGTTTTTTCGTACGTACCTTTACAGCTTTGTTTGTCGGCAGAAAGTTCATGTCCAGGAGGGCATTCACATTTATAACTGCCCGGTGTGTTTTGACACGTACCACCACGGCATAGTCCAGGCGTTCTTTCACATTCATCGATATCTAAAAGTGTAATAGTTATAAGTATTTTATTATAGTTATATTATGAGGTGTTTCAAATGTTCAGTAATATTAGTCAATTACCCATGCAAACTTGCATCAGTTGAGATGTTTCATAACCATCTTTGCACTTGCACACAAAACTCCCCGGTATGTTTTGACACTCTCCATCACCACAGACACCGTGCATAATATTGCATTCGTCAATATCTGAACAAAAAATTGTTAATGATATTACGTATTAAATGACAAAATTATAACTTTAAAAGTTAAAATAAACTTTCATACCAACACAACGGATTCCAGATTCGTCCAAAGTGTATCCTTGACTACATTTACATGTAAAACCTCCCATTGTGTTCTTACACCGCCCGTTACTGCATATGCCAGGAAACTCAATACATTCGTTGATATCTTTGCGATCAATAAAACCGGGTCCCTATAGAGGTCGAATGTGTTTATGTAATTGAATAGAAGAGGTTAATAAATATTTACTAACTTTTGGGCATAGTTCGGTGAAGCCAGGAGTACCACGTCTAGGACAAGTTTCACTCCTACCAACAGATCCTTCTATCCCTCCGCCCCAAGCTTTTCCTATAGTAGAACAACAGCAAATACATTTTGGATAAATTCCATCTAGAGCATTGACACCAGCACCGTGTTTAAAATCTGTATAGCACTTCTCTTCTCGTACGTCCAAGCAAACAGTTCCTGTACCAAAAATAAAAGAATATATTTTTATTTTATTTTTTATGCTAATAATTTGTTTATTTGATATTCTTTACCAGTAGTGTCTAATGTCAAACCAGGAGGACACACACAAGTAAATGATCCTTCTGTGTTGACGCATGTACCACCACCTCTACAAATCCCTGGGCTCAGTTCACATTCATTTATATCTCGGCATATTTTACCTACAGACTAAAAAACGTAACTATATAAAATATGTCAATAAAAAAATATAATTAAAATACATTACCACATATCCTTTATTGCAATCACCACCACAGTCTTCTGGCTTGCATGGTTCACAGGGACTACCCCAAGCCAGGCCAATCGAGCAACAGCAATCAGATTTCAAAGTGAGTTGCATGAGGTTGTTCTCACATCTGCCTCCTGTCATACGAGTCCAACACGAACCACGACGATTGTCTACACAGTTTGAAAGATAAGAAAATTATACCATTTTTATGGTGTACAGTCTATATTATATTTTATAATATTATTTGATCAATTGTTGTTTTTTATTTTTTTGTTATTACCTAAACAAACTCGTCCGGTACTATCCAAAATGGTGCCGGGTGGACATTCGCACTCAAAAGAACCAACTGTGTTTATACATTGGCCCGCTACACATGCGTTAAGACCGAGTTCGTCACACTCGTCTACATCCTGACACGCTTGACTTTCAGAGTTCAATACGGTTCCCACGGGACATGTACACTGAAATAAAGTAGGTAGGTATGTTGTACATAATTTTACTAAAGAAGTTATGGTCAGGTTAATTAGTGTTAAGTTAAATTAGGTTTAGAATACCTGAAAACTTCCAGGTGTGTTGCGGCATTGACCACCATTGCATATTGTATCATCCATATCGCATTCGTTAATATCCTTACAAGTCTTACCCGTGTCATCCACCTCGTAACCGGAATTGCATATACACCGATAGTTTCCAATTGTGTTTTCACAAGCACCGTTAGAACACACTGCTGGGTTTTGAGCGCACTCGTTTATGTCTGAAAAAAATTGTTATAGGCATTTAAAGCTCAGGACGTTTAAAAATATAGAAAACACAAACCATCGCCGTTGTATGTCATCCCAGAACCCTGAGGGCAGAGCCCTTTGAACTCCAAGCTATCCGGCGAAGGGCATTTCGAGCATTGTGAACCCCATCCGGGAGTCTGCCCGAGAACGCCGTACGAACAGCAACAACTAGATTTCGTCATGGGCGTGGTTAGGGGTTGCAGACACGAGCCCTGCTGAAAGTTGGCATAACAGAGATCGCGGAGTGTATCTAAACAGAAAGCGTAATTATAAATAATCTACCACAATAGTGTTTAACGGTTCGGGTATATAAATAGCCGACTCATCGTTGTCGACCACATACCCAGACATGTACGACCGTCGAGTCCAAGGTAAAATCCGTCCTGACACTCGCAACGGTAACTTCCAGCAGTATTTATGCACTTGCCGTTTTGACAAGGACCGCCATTATTTGAACACTCGTCGATATCTAAAATATAAGCAAACAAATACATTTAACCGATCGGGAACACCTTTGTACTTGTATACAGGATGGTGTATCATGTGTTATCACATCTTCCAGAATATATACATCCGTCATAAACCTCGAATTTTCCTATTGTATAATATTATTATACCTATACAGTTCTGTCGGTCCGGTGACAATCTGTAGCCGGAGTCACAGAGGCATTTGAACGATCCTTCGGTGTTCGCGCATTTTCCATTTCTACAAAGACCCGGTCTTTTTTCACACTCGTTTATGTCCGTGCAAAACGTTCCATCCGGTGAAACAGTATATCCCGGCTGGCACTCACATATATAGGAACCCGGGGTGTTTCGACACTTGCCGTTTAGGCAAATTTTTGGGTTTTCGTAACACTCGTCAATGTCTGGAAATGAAATGAAACTATAATTTATTAATGCTATAACGATTATTATCTTATCAGTTAATTACGGTATAAATAGGAATACCTTCGATATAATGACGTCGAAACCTAAAAAGTTAAACACTGGGCAATTTTATTTTTCGACAATCGCACAAACGTTATTGCATGGTGATATAACTATCGCGTTTAAACCATTGCAATATTATTATTTATAATATTCTACTTTAGCGGAAATGTTGGCATTTAGGAAATGATGACAATTTCTAATAAGAGAAGGAAATGATATCATTGCCTAGTACATATTATCATTTCCTAACTATATTATGCGATGATACATACACATTACACCGTAACATTACATATTTGGGTCAATTTTAATACAAAGATGATTATACTATTGTGTTTCTCGGCAGGGAAGACGAACATTTTAAATCGTACCTTTTTATAAAACAAACTATTATAATATTATGTCCTATTAATCTTTGTATCAAACCTATTATTCTGTACGTTGGACTACTGCGTCCGTTTTAAATAATAATTAAATAAATACAAATACATTTTACCTATACACGAGTGGCCGGTTTGTGACATGACGAATCCCGACTTGCAGCGGCATTGGAAAGACCCTTGTACGTTCAAACACTTTCCGTTCGCGCACATGCCGTTCTTTTCGCATTCGTTGTGGTCTACAAACGAACATTTTTTGATTAGCGTACAAACAAAAAAAAAAAAACGAAACGACCGGTTTGCGTTTATACTGCATGTCGTAAGTCTGATTACACTCTACAGGAATCCATACCTATACAACGTTTTCCGTCAGAGGCCAAATCGTAACCCGGCGGACAAGAGCATATGAAACTTCCCGGAGTATTGTTACACTGCCCGTTGTTGCAGATCCCCTGTTGCGCGCATTCGTTGATGTCTGCAGTGGCGTGAAAAATGAAACAGAAAACAAACAGAAAAGTCCGTTGAAAATTTAACACGATCTCCGACGACATGCGTGTCCGTGCAGGCACAAGCGTATTATTTACACATAAGATGACTAGCCTTCACACACTTGTGACTCCTCGTGTCTGCTCTTCGTGAACCCGGAAAAACATTCGCACGCGTACCCGTCCACCGTGTCGATGCACTTGCCCCCGGTCCCGCAAATCTCCGGTCTCAAACCGCACTCGTCCACCAAGTTCAGCACCGTTTGATTGGGTTTGCCGCCGAGACAAAGTTTTACGTATTCAGCTGGAAAGCATTACAGTTTAAGACGTTAGAAATAACATCATCATGAGAAATATAATGTATAGATCTAATAACATAATATTATAAGTATGAGTCCAATGGCTATATCAGCGTGTATGTTATCGATATAAAAATGAAAGTTCTTTGGTCTAAAGTTCTTCTTCTAAAACTGACTTCGTTATCGGCTCTGATTGGCAACCAAACGAAATCGTCGAATGACCCTTCGGTAAACATTAAAAGTACTACCACTATACTATTATGAAGGTACAGAGTGTAATAAATAATAATACTATAATTACTATATGATCAAAGCTGCATTTATTGCAATAAGGTTTAGAATTCATAATTAAATAAGAATAATGTCTTTTATGAGCTTCATGTCGTATTAATAATTCGTTACCCGTAAGTTATAACTCAATATAGATACCTGTTCGCAATAGTCATTATAAGCACAACGCCTATTATATTATATAACTAATATAACTAATTGAGAATAAAATACTATAATACAATAACGATTTAAAAAACTAAAAATGTGATTGCTTATAAATAAGGTTGTGTATTGAATCCAATCACTTCATGACGTACGTCTACACATTTACACAACAATTATGTTTTAATTTAAACTAATAAAAAGTGTTAAAGGTTTTGAAATTTTTAAATAATGTCATGCATACTATAAGAATATTGCACAACCCTAGTTGCTAATGAACAGTATCAAGTACAGTATCCTGATCGATGAAATATAATAATAATATAATATACATTATACTCGGTAAGCCGTCAAACTTTATAAAGTTTATTTAGTCCATTACAGGTATTAGTATTAAGTTATAACAATAAATTATGTATTATTTTGACATAAACGTGTCACGTTAACCGATATAATATATTGTTTAGTTTACCCATTCCTTGTAGCGGACAATGTTCACAACTATTTCCCCAGCCCTTTCCCATGTCTTTACCGCAGCAACAGTCTTTCTTGGAGAGTTTCATCGGCAACGGATCCGAACAGTCTTGACTCGACGACGCAAGTCTCGTATAACACTGACCCTGTTGAGTGTCTATACGAAGAAATGTAAAACAAAACGAAAATTAACAATTAATTACTCACTATTTGACTTTTTTTTTTCGTGCCGTCAATAATATTATTATTGAGATTTGATTAACCCGTATGAATAATATTATCGCCACGGGCTTAAAAAACCGCGAGCTCACCTATACATCCTTTTCGGTCGGTGGTGGGCACGAAACCTTGTTTACAGATACAATAATACGAACTGTCGGTGTTCACACAATAACCGTCTTGACAAATATTCGGATCGCCTCTTTTGCATTCGTTTTCATCGTCGCAAACGTTCGTTACTTGATTATGCACTCGACCCTCGGGACACACACACTTGAAGGACCCCACGCTATTTACACACGCTCCACCTTTACAAATTCCCGGAATTGCCTCACACTCGTCAATGTCTGAAAATAAATCAAGCATAAAGTGTGTTTCGTTCTAGATAATTAAATTTCGAACGGAAAACTGTCAATTATAATACATACAATATACATATATAATATAGATGCTCTTATATAGTGTGCTCTGTGCAGGTACTATAGTATAGCTATAGCTGATAACATTATAATACAGACCCTCTCGATTCGACAATTTTTGGTATACTTAAGTATTAATTAATTGTCGACTGAACAGTAAAATATGTTTAATCGAACATTACATTTAATTTGTTTTAATCGTGTTTAATGAATAACTCTAAATAAATAAAATGTTTAAACTTGCCATCGCTTATTTTTAAAGTTTTAGCTACTTATGAAAAAAATATATTAAATAGCTTTACTATTATGTCATGTTATATGAGTAATTACGCCACTTGCAAAAACTAAAATTACGTTCTATTATTTTTTTGAAAACATATGTTCACCTGAAGCGAACATCAATCAAGTCTCTATATTACAGTTTTGTCAATGGTCCAAAGAAATGACATATAGTTGATCGTCGTCCAAATATTATTTGTGGAGAGAATATTGTAATTTGTATGTACTTAAAACCTATTTTATCGAGCATCAAATCGTTTTTCATAATAATCACTTACCTATGCATTGGCTGGAGTGCAAGTTCTTGAGAAAACCTATATCGCAATCGTAGCTCAGCGAACACTGTTCACATGGGTGTCCCCAAGCCAGACCTATTGTCGCGCAACACAATTGTTTGGTGCAAACAACACCCTCGAGTTGTCCTTGACACATATCGTTGATCACCCTGGTGTAACATGGACCGATTCGGTAATCTAAAAACGGTAATGATGGTAGAATAAATATCGATTGTATACAACAACTATGGACGTTTTATAATATATACTACAAAAAACCTAACACGTACGACGTACGTTGTACAATATATAGGTAGGAACATCCAAACTATATTATGGTACTATCGTATCAAGTGATTTCGTATAAAATATCAAAATTAAATTACTCTCAATAAAAGTCTATATTCACTAATTATAGTATTTACAAAATTCAAATATGTATAATATTCTACCTATTGACACTGTACAAGAAAATATGTTATACCGAGGACAAAACACACTGTCTTATCGGCGAATGTTTTTCTGTTTTTCACCACGCATTATTGTTCGTCGGAACTCATTTGCGTACATCATAGTACATTTTCGACCTAATAAACGGTGCGACTCGTTTGTGCACAAGAAAAATACTGTCTATGAAATAGTTTTTCCAAATTATAGAGCTCGTTAGTGCACTGTTTTTATATTTTTTTATTCGCATCATTTTAACATTACACTACAATATGACGTTCACGGCTACAATATAACTATCTGATATCTATACGAAACACAATATTAATATTATGATATTATTATACTTGTTTTAATTTTGAGTTTTTAGTATGTTGTCAGTTTTTGAATCACATAGGGCTGTAGACTGCAGAAACATGGTTTTAATATTGATATAATATAAGTACTAACAAGTATACTATGACAGTCAGTTTCATACGAAATATATTAATATTCATTTTAATATTATAAATTCAAATTGGGTGGAATTAAGTTATAGAGTCGTTAGCATTTTTAAGTTGAATTGGCAACATAATATATTATAAGTCACGTGAATATTACTACAAATACAGTTTAAGTATAACGAACGGAAATTAAGAAAAAACAACCCATATTGTTATCTCGTCCGCTAACAATGCAAAACTGTCTAAATACCTTACGTCTGTAAAAGTGATACGGAAAAATTTTTTTACGAGTCCAGCAGTCCACAATGCACAGAGAAAAATAATTGAATTTATTATTATATTAAAGATATTAATATATTATGTATCAATAATTTAAAATTTAAAATATAATTATTTTGAATGTTTAAGTTTTACGTATTTTATTTTGATGTATCTTTGTGATTGAAGAACACGTCTTGACACTACCATTTATACCCATTACCCATGTACGAAAAACTACCATACATTCGCATATAAATCATATTAGTATAATATGAATAATAAATCAAACTGAAAAAAATCCATCAGGAAACTTGAACACTATAAAATTACGGGCACGGAAAAATGTTCACGACTCTTTTATAAAATAAATATATTGTTAATATCCAACATGTTTTTTTGATCTATTATGAGCTACAGCTAAACAAATTTAAACAAACATACATCTAAATAATGTATTTCATAAAATAAATGAAAAATTGTAAAATAGCCAACGTAAAAAGTAAAAACGCAGATTATATTACAAACTCTAAGTTTGATTGTGGGTAAATGTTCACTAATATTAAAGTTAGCAATATTGTAGATCGTTTTTGTTGAATACGTATTTGCCATGTTTTTCGTGGGTCGGAGAGGGAAAACTAATAATGCGCTGACATTATAATCCTATAACTATAGTCCATATTGTTGACAACCATCTTATTCTCTCAACCATAATATTATTCTTGCATCATTCATGTATTATTGTATTTTTATATTATAATATTATCGTGGAGAGATTTTGTCTTTTATTTATGGCTGTATCGGTACACAATATTCTGTTTCCATTAAAACGTCGTTTCTGTTAAAATAGTTTTTCGGTCAAGTATTATACATGTGCACTGGTGTATTGGGGTGTACCTGTTTAACATAGGTTTATATTATTATACTTTTCACACGCGTGAAACGCTAATTTGGAAAAAGTCCAGGGAGAGTCCAGGGAGTTATAATCCTAAGACAAGCCACCGGTTAAAATAGTCTCACACGTATCGTGTCACAAGTCATGATTATTATCCGGATGCCATCATTAAGCAAGCGGTCACGTACGCGTTTATTTCCACGTAGATTTTATGAACAAATATTTACCTACCGGCTTCGCATCTGCGCCCAGCGTATCCATACACGCACGCACACCGGTCGGGACCGATGCACCGACCGCCGTTTAAACATCCGTCCCGGCAGATCGCTAAAAAAAATAAAAATATAAATTTGGTGAAACGATTAGATAATAATATACCTATTATGGTGTTTACGTCGTTTGTAAAATGGGCGCGTATTTATAGCGGAATTAATAGTTAGTCTAATATAATTCCGAGTAGAACATATTGCAGTGGACTATGGTAAAATATTATATTATTATTATGTGATCAGTGTACACTTACGGTCACCGCAGTTTTCGCCAGTGTAACCCTGTCGACACGTGCAAACCGATCCCTGACAAGTGCCCCCATTCAAACACGGATACTTGCAAGAATTCCGCGACGCCACTGCCAAAGAACTTACGGCAGTCGTAGTGGCGACTCTGCTACTTGAGGTACTGCTAACATCTCCAACGCCTCTGCTAGCATTATCGCCTCTGCCAGCACTATCTCCTCTGCTAGCACTGTCACCTCTGCTAGGAATATCACCCCTGCCAACACTACCGTCTCTGCTAGGAATATCACCCCTGCTAGCACTACCGTCTCTGCTAGCACTACCGTCTCTGCTAGAACTATCCCCAATTTTACTTATGCCTCCACTGCCGTTAGTCCCGCTGTTATTTTCACCACCACTGCCGTTTGGTCCACTATTATTTCCACCACTTCCGCCGGAACTACCGCTACCACTACTCCCACTGCTAGCAGCGATCCCGTTGTTCCCTCCGGTCAAAGGCGGTTTTCCATATCGGTCCGGTACAGACGACTGAGACAATCGTAACTGCTCGTCGTCCTTGTTGTAAGCATCTCTAAGGTCGTCGGGTAAACACGCTGACCTGACGGATCCCTCGTCGCAGAGGCACATGTTGGGCTTGATACACCGACCACCATTGCAGGGCCTATTGCACACGGCTGAAAACGAAATGAACAAAATTGAATCAGTGACATACATTTTATATGTGTGTAATGTGTATATTAGACTATAGGGTGATTCGCACCGTCGCGTCGGCACTCACTGCTCTTTTCCCCTTTTATTTAATTAAGCTTTTATTATTGAGTTTTGAATTTTGAATTAGTTGTATTTAAACATACATTTAGACATTTACATTTGGTATACCTAGTGGTTAGTACCTACCATCATAAGGAGAGTCCGGCAGCGGTAAGCTTTATTTTTTGTTACTATAAATTGTTGGTCAACGATTTTTTTTTTAGTATTTCATATGTACCTATACAAACTATTATAAATCGAAATTTGAACAAGCAGTTTCTGAGCTATTAAACTTTACGTGTTAATGATAATAATCCATATTATTATAAAAATTGGCTTATCTATATATATATATATATATATATAAGAATCTAACTTGATTTTGGAGACGAAGGAAACCGGTTTGTTTGTTTATTTATTATTGTTATTATTATTATTAATTATTTATTTATTTGTTTGCACTTGCATTTTTCCTTTGAAATACATATTATTCATTGAACAAATAATTTATTGTTACATTTTTTTCTACCTTATCTCTATCCTATAATAAAAAGAATAAAATTTACCACTCCAGTGGTTGAATTCAAAATGTAGGATATTTAATTTTCAGAAATTAGCAATAACAATAACTACAATATTATGTAATTATATTATACTATTTGTATAGCCAAAAAAATAGTCATGTTTTTAAATTAAATTATAAAAAAATAATTTCTTCCGGAGGAAAGTCGGGCAACTAGTAAGATATAAGGGCAACGATAATTTAAAAATTATAATAATAATTAATATTAATGTAAAAACATTTTTTAATTCGTAATCCAAGGACAATTTATAAAAGACTTTTTGTTTTATATTTCATATTGAGCCATTATTAAGAAATATTATATCTTTGGTATGTACATAAAACTTAAAATCACAGCTACTAGTAATTTATTTATATGATATTAAAATATAGTAATAAGGTGATTGAAGAAATTTTTTCCAAAAATAAATTTTATGCATTATGTATACTCGTATTATTGTTATTTTTGTAATTTTTTTAAATATAGTGGTCGGGCCGTGGCCTGACCTTAACATATAATATAGAGTTCGGCGCCGCTGAGACTCGTTATATAATACAGAAGATTACATTAGCATTTAGCAGTATTTGAGATAAAACAACGGAAACATTGTTATATATACGTCGATAACGTTCGTTAAGAATACAACACGCGTTTGTAATTAGTTTGAAAAAATTTAATAGTTTATATTATTATGCGATATGTATATTCTATATTATTTTAGATGTAGGTATTAACATGACGATATGTGAATGGTCAGTTATTATTATTATTCTTCTGTTAACGAAGCATTAATATGCTATAAAGTATTATGACCTCAGCCATTTCATGTTTATTAAAAAAGCACTTAACAGTAATTAATAAAACAGTGTACACATATTAACACATAATATTAATATACTGTAATATATACTCACGGACAATACAAAGCCCAGTCGCGTGTTTCAATGACCAGCCAGGACAACAGTAGTTTCTGAACCGCGACCGACACACATTTGGTCTGCAAGAAAATAAAAATTGCAAAATGACTTTAACACATGTGATCTATAAAGCCATATAAGTACATCATACACTGACCACAATATCATGTTTTTATTTAAGACGATACAAAATAGGTTCAAAATAATAAGGTTCGGGTTGTTTATTCGACAGTCGTATACTTATATAATAGGTATATATTGTATTAAATGTAGTCAGTATCGATATGAACAAACTTTGTAAAGTTTTACCAACACATTTTGCCGTCTAATATATAAACATCAATCAGAAATAATATTAACATACATCCATTGGGATTTAATAACTTTTCCAATGTTAGTATGGCATACTAAATCATACCAATTGGCAATAAGTATAATAAACCTAATAATTAATAATACTGAATACTATAATAGTAATTATAATAATACAATTTATGTCAATAATACATAGGAAATAGGCATATATATTTTTTTATAAGTGATTAAGTTCAAATGTCAATAAAATTGAAGACCTATTTTCAAAAATAATGTTATTAATTGATTTTTTATAATCAAAAAATTGTTATTTGTAGGTACTTGGAACATTTTGCAGCCAAGTATATTATTATTTACTAAACAGTATTCTTACAAGGTGACATTTTCAAAATATATTAATTTTAAGCTATTAATTATATAGTAATTTTTCTATGCATTAATAATACACTGCAAATTGTATTGTTTTAATTTGATAATAAAATGAATTCAAATTTTAAATATCCTTAAAAATATGAGATGAGCGTTCGTATCCTCCCAGAATCGTTTATCACATCATATTATATTTTACATTGATTTATCTTTGAATTCAAACATAACACAACGCATTACAATTTACTGTGACTATTACTCAATAACGAGGGACACTCGATACCCATTATACTATACAGCAGAGCTACTTATATATGTCGAGTCTTCGGGGAACCTCTTTCTATGGACTAGTAAAACTTAGGAGTTAAAATCCTTTGAAATCTCAGATCCTTCATTCGCAACACTGTATTATTCTCTGTTATGGATTTGGTTGAATTTTAAACCCTTTCGGCCATCCACGACATTGTTCGTTATTCTGATATACAATACGTTTATTACACGTATTCAGATCTTTCTACTATATAATCACAATGGTAATTGTTTCATAAATTCACCGTAATATTATATTAATTTGAATATCGTTTTAAGTAAACTAAATGTTTGCTTTTAATAATTCAAAATATTTTCCTACGCTAATCTCACAACAATAGGTGTACTTAGTATATATTTTACATTCGAGTATTCCCAAACGAATAAATATTATACTTACAGAATATAATATAAAGAAACACCGTCTCAAACAGTATACGAAGCGTATGTTTGTAATGTAATTGAAAATAATTATTACAGAGACCAATAATTTTCATCATCTACGCCAGTCTTTTTAAAGTGAGCGATAGTGCCCCCTGTGGACGTTGGTAGGCCTCCAGGAGGGTGGTATAAGACCGGAAGACATTTTAGGGGCGTTGAAGAGGACCAGAGTGACGATAAGTGATTAAAAAATATATTCCTTTTATACTCAAATTAAGATTAAATACCTACTACATGTCCACATAATTCCACTTACGTCTGTTTTTAAGCAAATCCAAGCCTGATATTAACAATCTCTCTTAAGAGCATTAGGTTCATCCTTCACTTTATATACGTTTTAATTTAATAAAAATAAAATAATTTAGACAACATGATTAAGATAGCTATGAGATGTGTTGAAATATTTTATTTGTTTTTAGGAACTACTAACTAACTAACTTAATGTCTAATTCACCTATACATTGAATAATGAAATTGGATAATAAGCGTGTACAATTGATCCTTTTGTGAGATTTTAAAAAGAATGTACATTCAGATTTTAAATGATATTATGTACATGATATTGTATACTATAATTAAAATTTAATTGGACTTTAAGTCCATATGTATTTAATAAATAAATAAACAAAGATATATTTAATGAGATACAAATACGATGGGTCTTTCAAACTGTGTGGGACGTGAGTGCATCTCGGTGAATAATATAAATATTATAAATTATAATGCATATTGTATCATAATATAAAAAATGTTAAAGTATACATTGACACGTCCTAAGACTCACGAACGTGTAGCCGTGTAGGTAGTATAACCTATAGGGTAGGTACTAGGTATACATAGGTAGGTACACCACACTCTGGCGGGACAGGTGAAAGTTTTATTTGTATATGTTCTCTAAGAAGACTGAAAAAAAAACCAATTTAATAATAATAATTTTAAAAAATACCATTATGATAACAATAATATCATATTATATTATATCCACGAATGAGACCCAAACCTAATTGGATGGACTCGCGCGCGTCACACTAAAATAATATGGAATCGCACAGAGATTTATAAGTGTTATATAAATTACATAATAATATATTTTAATATATAGAAGCCAAAAGGATATTATAACATTGTATACCTAAATATTAATACCTATCATATACTCGAATGTTAGAATTTATAACGATGATAACCTAACTATTTGTTTTTAGAAATAGATAGTTTACAAAATATAGACTTACATTATATATTTTCCAACAGTTGTCTAAATTGGTTTTAGCGATCGAGGTGAAACAAACGTGGGTAAATTTCGTTGTGCAAATTTTAAAATAGCTTATAATAAATACATAATGACTAAAAAGTTATTGCAGAAAATGACTTTGTTGACACCTCATTTACGGATTCTGACTATATCGTTGAATGGAATAGATACTACAAAAAACGCGAAACCCAATTGAAGAATTAAAATAAATTAACAAATAAAATATCGCCAGAAGTAAAAAAGCGAATGCAATTTATTTTACTATCAAAGTGATGATCTTGTAAATTACGAAAAATTGTATTTTCAAACAATAATAAATTGATAAGATGACCATACACACTGCGATCTAATAATTCATACAGATTTATTCACTTATTCAATACATATTGTACCTATTAACTTATCAGAATAATTCATCTAAAGATCAAGAATCGTATATGTCACGATTTGTATCCACAATCATAGGTGAAAGTATAATAATAAATTATCTTTAATATAAACATTGATATAAAAATGGCATTATACCTATTTTTGGTAAAAGATGTGTTGTGGCCCATTCGATTGTTCGCAAAAAGAGTGACAGCCGGAACCGAAGTTCATGTACCATCATAAGGTCATTTTTCGTTTTTGTGCACGTTTATATAGGGCACTTAATTTGGGATATCAAGGTAATATACTAACATAATTTATCTTTCAGATGGTCACATCCAACGAGACATCCTACTGGATATATTCTGAGATCTTAGATCCAATTGTCATCGAATTTTATAAACTTTTTTGAATGCATTTTTAATAAATCTGCACATATAAAATTCTGAACTTATTTTCGGTAAACCTGTGAAAAATCTTTTGACGTTCAGATCAAAGTATGAGTAAATCTCATATTATAGTTTTCATGGCAAAGGCGTCTAATATGTTATTAGCAATTTATTAGTAGGTACCTTTTATTTTGTGTTTATGTTTATATAAGAATTTTTTCATTATTAGTTTGTTTATAAGTAAAAATTAGTTCTTAGCGTACGTCAAAATATTATTTGTTAAGCTTCAATAATATAATTTTCTATATATACTTTAAGTTAATGTTTTTTATTTTTTTGTTAAGATATCTGGATTTAGAGTAAAATATTATAAAGCAAGGTTAGAACGCATATAAGTTAGTTAGTGAGGTTAGCATTTTCATAATAATTGATCACTAAATTTCATTGATTTATATAATGTAAGAGTGCCTACTAAACTTAAGTATACATAAGAACTTTGCTTCGTTTATCTTAAGATTTTATAGCCATTCAAAGCTTAGTAATTATTTTCCGTCGAACGTAAAATTTTTTATATAGCTTGAATATACGCATATTTACTGTTACATTATTTACATTTCTCCAAAGAAAAAACACGTTAAGTAAAGAAGTTTATATCGCAATTGTCGCCGACGCTTATAATATTTCATACTGCGCAGTGTATAATCATCCGTCCGAGAGCTGTTCAAGACCTTTCAAAACTCGTACACAACTGTTTGGATAATAATATAGTGATATTATAATATATGAATGAATAGGTGCTAGAAAAAACGAATATAATAACTGTGTTCGATACGAATAAAAAACAACGTCTTACGCGAGAAGCGCGAAAACAAACGTTTTTGAACTTTATGGTTTCGTGAGTTTAGCGAGGTATTTACTTAAGAGCGCGGATGATTGTGTGTGTTTGAAAACGGCGTGCCTCTCTATAACGACTACAACTGTACAACAATTACGAGTGTAATCACAAGCTGTTCTGAAACCACGTACGGAAAACGTCTACGATACCAAACGTCGTCGTTATAATATATTCGTCATGTACAATTACAGGGCTAGAAGTAAGTCACTTTTTTAACTAAAAGTCACCTTTTTAAAAATTGAGTCACTTTAAGTCACTTATTTTCAAAATTTACCAAAATTTAAATTACTTTGTACAAGTACAAAAATAAATCTGTTTGTAATTTAAATTTTTATTCTGATTTTATTTTGTTTAAAAAAAGTTGGCATTTTCATTATTATTATCTCAATTAAAATAAAGAAAGTTCCTAAACAATGATCTTGAATATTATTCTGTATTATAGACATTATTAATTTAAATACGTAATATGGATATTAATTATTTGATATTAAAATGTGTGTTTATTACAATCATTATTTGCTTTAATTTCTACACAAATAAGTAAGTTAGAATCAATTAAATTATATGTAGAGATTAAAAAACAAATGTTTAATAACAGTAAGTTGTTATGAAACAAATTTATGTGGGTCACTTTTTGGTCACTTTAATGATTAAATCCAGTCAATTTGTCACTTTTTTAAATATCTTTAGCCACTTCCAGTCCTGTAATTATTACTATGGAGAGGCATATTGTGCTGTACACGCATTTTTAAATCGTATCTACGTTTTTCGTAACGCGTTCGCAGCACCGCACCGTGTGATTAGGTTTAAACGGACGTGCAGTGTACCATAAAATAACACCGTTTTAGTATGATATTATGACTTTTTTTTTTGAAAAATCTATTATCGTAAATCACCAGCGCGAGCACACTCACACATGTTGTTCCACCGGACCTCGATGATATTATAATATATATATATATATATATTGTATGTAATAATTTTACGTAAACTGGTGCGTGGGACGCGTCGAAGATTATCGGGAGACAGACATAATATGCTGTGTTATAATTTGTACGTCGGATTTCGTAAAGTGGCTCCTTTTGAGTCGTATTGAATACAATAATAATATAATGTATTACAGATTTATTATTTTTTTTTTCTTAAACGTTATATTATATTATTCCATTCGGACGACCGCCATTCTGTTTACGGGTGCCTCTTAAGTATAATTTAATATTATTATACGGGTGGATAAAGTAAATTAATGTAAAATAATAATATAATACATATTGATGAGAATAATTATTATATAATGCACTCGTCGATAATACTCCTACCTATAGATATACATAACGCAAAGACGATATTCGTGACGCGATTTGCGGAGGTAACATAATAATATTATATACTGCACAATATATAGTATTATACAATCGTTTATTGTTATTATTACCGCTATATAATGTATGCCTATATAGATATTAAATTATTA
Source organism: Acyrthosiphon pisum (assembly GCF_005508785.2). Lineage (NCBI taxonomy): Eukaryota > Metazoa > Arthropoda > Insecta > Hemiptera > Aphididae > Acyrthosiphon > Acyrthosiphon pisum. Next base: position 38,010,337 of record NC_042496.1, read on the forward strand.
TAGTTTTTAGTAAAATAGTTTTTCGATCGACGGCACGTGACGTGCGGATAAGATAATTTGTGTTTGTTTTTTCGGAAAATATTCGCACGCTCCAATATTATTATTATTATTATTATTATTATGATTATATTACGTGTGAGAGTAGGACATGATCTTAATAGTTTCCACGTGAAAGTAATACGGACGAATCGTACGAAATATACACTCATATTTCATCAGAGATCACAATGGAAAATTAATTATCCATATAATATTATGTATAAGCGTCGAACGCCCCCCACCCCCCCCCCCCTCGTGCCTGGAGTTATACGTTATTTGGGGCGCTAGGTGGTTCGTTTGAATAGGGTTTATTTGTGTATCATGTAGGTACCTATTACATATTATACAGTGAGTGATACGTATCGGATAATAAGGTGAATCGCATTTCACGTGCAGTGTTTTAAACAATTTTTAATCGTTCGTTTGCGCTTTTTTTTTTTTTAAATAAACAATCTATACCTTAGGGGCACAATAGGCTTATTTGGTTATCATTTACACAATTCAAATAATTAAATATTAACAGGCTACACTTGATATGAGAAGTCATCCACTAATGACACTCACTAAATTTGCGCTTTTAATTTCTAAACATAGGTACAAGGTACCTATACCAAACATGATGAGTATTATAATACGTATAATATCATGTGCGCAATCAATTTGAAAATTCGCGTATGTTATTAAATAAATTATTAACAATGTAAATTAAAAATTATATTAAAATGCAATTTTTGTTCAAAAGAACGATATTTTGTCGATGACTTTGACAATGATATTAATATGATGTAAGTAATATTAATTTGCACAAGTTTTTAAGTTATAACACATTGTAAAAATATTAGCCTTACACATTTTATAACATTATGCATATTAGTACAATATTATACGTCTACGTAGTATGATACAGATATCAAAATACAATTAAATAATAACTATTTAAAAAAAAAAATTACACAACTACCTGTATAAATTATTAGATAATTTAGTTTAATTATATTTAAATTGAAAATGTATAAATTTATTACACAAATTCTAAACCTATAATATTTTGTTTGCTTTTACATTACATTACAAATATGTAGGTATATTGTATTTTGTATAATATAATAGCTATATAAATAAATGATTTGAAATTTCACTATTAAAAACCAATGGAACGAATATTGTGGCGACAAAATGACAATATATTTTACGATTTATAGCTATGTATATAAGTAGTATAATAGCATACGTACTCGTCTACTCACCTACGTATAACATATTTTATATTGTTGCGATAATACTGCGCGTGGCAATATACAGTATACTGTATATAGTTTTTATTACAAAATTAAAAATATAAATTGATACATAAAAATACGATCGTTCGATCTGCGTTTTTTTAATAACAGTGTCTGTTATAAATAATATTGGCGTGCACTGCACTGCACTGTACAATAATAAATAAATAATTTCACCTGACAGACACGAGGAGTGATTAAAAAATAAAAACTCAATTATTGGATATCGACCCGCAACGAGAATAATATAACATAAACGCACGTGTATACGAGGAATATAAAATCATATTATGATTGTATATTTTATAAACGTCTTATTTTCTCCTCACCGGCTGAGCGTGGACCCTGAGGGGTGACGGTTGATATGCACACACAGGCTATTAAACGCCATAAAGCTTTACGCGCTTGTTAAGTGAACCGGAATATTTTGGATGATTTATATAAAATGAGTTCAAGTGGATTTCATGGTAAGTTTATATTATTATGCGTTATTATAATATTGTATGACACATATGTAAGAAAACTGCTTTTGAACACTCCCGAGCTTATATTATAGTACGTATATTGTATAGTACGTACTTGTATATACACTATATAGACGTTATGCAGAGGAGGCAGGACTAATGTTTTCAGCGCGTGTTAAAATAAATAATATATTATACATACTAATATACGATCGATTTTAACTATAGTTGATAAACGCAAGGATTATTTTATAACTATTTATTTTTCTCGGTAAATAAAAAATATACTAAATATGAAATCGGAACATTCAGCTCATATATTAATATATTATATTGTCTTGTTGTAATCTTTAATAGGTATACGTTTCCAAATCAAAAAAGAAATTTTATATATTTAGGTACGTCACAGCTTCAAAGTAAAATAAACATTTTTTGTTTGTTTACACTGTATCTTTTAAAATGTTATTACATACGAGTGTAATACAAACCGGGTGTAATGTCAAATGATTTCTATCAAAAGTTCTTAAGCAATAATTAACTCTTATAAGTAATATTTTTCATTTTATCAACCAGACAAATACTTGACACTTATTATTTGATCCCTGAAACCCCAATTTACAGAAATAATTGTATAGGTACCTAATCTTTTTCCGACTTTCACATCACTTAAATTTAGTATGATGTTTTACCTACAGTGTATAATTGGAATCGTGAAGAAATATTATTAAAATGCATCTATATATATAATTCTGCATTAGTGTAAGTTGTAAACGATTTAATCATTTTAATTGAAAGTTAATTATTTTTAAGAACATTGTTGTAAAATCGATCGAATAATAAAAAAATCGAATTTCAAGAATAAATTAGCATTTTATATAGTCTCGTAGAAGGTCTATATTTTAATGGAACTATTATAGAAGTTTATAATTTTCTCTCCGACTTTCGTTCGAAGATTACGAAGATACCACACAACACTAAACTAATGCTTACCAATAATATACGAATAATAGAATGTGTCAAAATAAATTATTGTCATAAAGTAGGTATATGTTATACAAATAGCGAGACTCAATACTTATAATAATATGTACATATTAGGTATTATACATTTTGTGTATCTATTGTAAAAATGCACTTGGACATCCTAAAACTTATGAGTAAAAATTACAAAAATCCTTTACAAATTGAAAATAATACGTTACCGCCTAATCCCGTGGCAATACAAATAAAGATAAACTACCTACGTGAAATGAATTATTAATTAGATAACTTAAGGCGTCTCTCTAAAAACACTTCTGAAATCTCCAGGAAAAAAACTTAAGTACTTATGGCGTCAAGGCGTGTCAACAACTGTAGCTTACAATTATTGATGCATTTTGTACGTGGGGAACAAAAAAATCAAAAAAAAAAAAAATCACACTGTATTTATCGTCCAATGAAAATACCAATAAAAATGTTTACAATTACTTATCACAGGCGGTACCGTGTACCTAATAGAATTTTACTCATGGCATATTATACATTTGAAGTTTATTTTTCACCCAAAATATTAGCATATTACATCATATAATACCTAAATACAAGTAGGTAATTCTATGATTTACAATGATTGTACATCTGTATGCATTTAATATTGTAATAATGGTCTATCATAAAAATATATTATTATGATTATTTTATAATGTTTTGTAGAATTTAAATAAACAGAATTATAAATGTTTCATTTTCGAAAACCTATTATATAATTATAATTTATTACGTTAAATGAGTATTTTATTTTAAAAATAGATTTTTCGTAGTTATATTTTTTTAAATAAAATATTAAGAAGATCGTGTCAACCATATCTATAAAAAAATTATTATTTAAAAATTAATTAAAGTGTTTATACTCAAATTGATATTATGGACTTATTAATAGAACGACTAGGAAAACATAAACCATTAATAACATAAGCATATTATTAATTAATATGCACAGTAAACTGTATTTAACAGTAAGTATTACTGTTGTAATATTATGTATGTGTAGTAAAAATTATTAGGTTTGACTTCAAAAGTCAAAAGTTACAAGATATGAAATAAGCCCTTCAAATATTTTGTTTATATATTTTTAAACGGAACAATTTTTCGGTTACTTTATTACTTACTATGATATTATACAATAATATTAGTATTTTACATAGTACGAACAACCATAATATTATGTAATAATAATTACGCATATTTTTTTATTTTCTCTCACTAAAACAATGTTGTCAAATTTAAAAAAACATTTTCCGTAGCAACATTGTATTATAATTTATAGTGTTTATTTTTAAAAAAATATACACCATCGAAGTATAGGCGTAGTACTGTACCTTTATATCATAATAATATTTCGTTCGATTTTAATCTCGTTTTAGGCAAAAATAAAAGTAAACAAGGTTATGTTGTCATAAAAAACGAGGAAGTAATATTCGTGCTATAATGAAAAGGCTTGCAATCAGTAATTCGGTGGATCTCTTGTAGTGCCGAAATTTGATGGCAGACTTCTAATTCTATCTCTCTCTCGTTAACTCACTCTCTCCATATATATATAATATATATTGGTCGACCTTTTCTTTCGTAGCGTAGGGCGGACTTTAATTAAATTATCACCTACACAATTTTCTTCATGTGCAGTGTTTTTATATATACCTATATTTTATATAGTCGGTATACGTGTCCTTTCTTATTGTGTTTTACCATGGAATGGTGCAAAAAAAAACATGTTAAGAAGATAAAGTTCCCATCATACACTTATTGCAAGCTTATTATAACTTGTCTCTACAAGACGTATATGATATGGTATTAAATCCAGCGTATACACGCAACGACAATAGAGTGCGCCGGTAAAAGCGTATATAGAAGCGTACCTACAAAAAATAGAGATAGAAAGGACGGACTTTAGGGGAAAGAGTGGGAAGGGGGGGGTGGTGGGAAGTAGCAAATGAAAAAGTCAAAACTTACCCTCCAACAGGTGTTTGACGAGCCGAATCGGTGCCGGGGTCCGCGCTGTTGATGGCCGGTGGTTGAGCGGCCGCGAACACAGCCGCGGCCAGCACGCAGCACGCGCCGACCACGAGTCGGGCGATCGGCGTGCGCGCAGTCATCATTCCGCCGACTTGTCGCAGGATATCTACCCTATGATTTCCCGGGCGGCGCGTGAACAGAATTCGCTCCCGAATCGCACCGGTGCAGCAAACACACGCACACCCGTCGCCGCCGCTGTTATCAAGGCGTCGTGTTGTTATAAAACGATACTATGAATAATATAATATTGCGTCGAAATCGATACCTAGTAATATTATTATTGTTTTATTTATTATTGTGAGCGTTAATATACGTTATTATACGCTGCGATCGCACCGCGACGCGATCAACGACGGACCCGACGGCCGCCCGTCAGCTGAGTCCTCATCGTATACCTATTTCGTTGTCGATCGTTTCGAGTTTCGTTTCCACGCGTATTTGACGTCGGTATGTATCGTAATGATATTATTTATTTGTCGATATACGAGTGTATCTCGCGGATATGACACGGTATAATACGATACGATATTGTAATAAACTACCTACCGTAATAAAAAAAATAATATTTTTCGCGGGTGGAGGATTAAACGGAAAATGTCGATTTGTGGGTACCGATCGTAATGGTTTTTCGAGCGAAAATTATTGTAACTACGAACAACGACGACGTTTTATCGATCCGCACGAATCTCGCGCGCGTTACAATCGAACCGACTGAACTCGGCTGGTCGGTATAGTGCCGCGTGCGCGCTGCCCGACACTGATATGGCTACATTGATATACGACGGCATAACACGTCTATGATACGCTCTACACAGACACACACACAGACACACAAACACGTAAATACAAACACACCCATACGAACACAATTACATTATCCCACCCGGTACGATCGTGTGCGACCACCACCGGTTATAACGCCGCGTTCTATATACGCACCGGGATATATATGACTGTATACAGGGTGATTTTTTTTTTTTACGAAGCACGACAAGCGATATTAGTGTTTTTCCAAAACGTGCGTCTCATAACGCTTATTGTGCTTCCACGAGAAAATTATTTTGATTGCAACTTATAGGTAGTCGCTATATTTTTATCATCGTTTATATTTGCAGCGTATTTTTTATGTATCGTAACGTCCCGAAGTTTTTGCGGAAACCTATCGAATATCGAGCTAATATAAAATATAGATAGTTTATAAACGATTAAAGTTTTGATAAAATAAGCTAAACTTCTGCGAGAACCACACCCCGTGATGGCCCGATAATTATGAACATCGCTCGACCAAACATAAAATATCTGTAAATAAAAAAAAAAACTTTTAATTTCCAATTCTATATATATTACACAGTATCACGCGTCATACCAATGCTTCATAAAAATATGGAAAACACAAAAATAAATAGTAATACAAACCAAACAAAGATTTTAATTACTAATACCTAAGTATACCTACTTATCTATTGCAAGTTCACTGTTACTTTAAAAATTCAAACTTTAAAATTATAACAGTAATAACTATTAATTATGACGTTTGTTAAAACAAATCACCCTGTATATTGTACGTATAAAAATATATACGAATAATTGTATTTATAGTACAACACGTCACCTCAGCCTCCACCGTGAACTGTCTGACATGTCTCGTCGCACGTGCGTAAGGCTTGAGTACCTAATATTAATAATAATAACAATATTAAACCAATTACTAATAAGTACAGCTTGTACTGGCTACATAGTACTATAGGCGTATAGTTACCACTTAACCAGGTTATGACGTGGAAAGGCAACGTTAAGGGCGCGTCTCTTTTTCGTCCCCGCAACACCGTCATAACAAGTTACACGCTTCGCTGGGTTTAAACTACGCAAATACCGTATTCTCAACAACTTCCGACAAATTGAGAAATAATATAACAAATTACTGACTAAATATTATGTTCTTATAGTTTTTAGATGACGATTGTTAATTATTAGAGTTCAGAATAATGGTCAATAAGTCTGAAGGATATATACAGATAAAATGAACACATTAAAATGAATGATATTTTTTACTTGCAGACGACAGATGACCTTAGAAAATTTACGAATTCGGAATCAACACAAATATAATAATATCGTTGATTAGGTATATTGTATACAGAGAGATTCCCTAAACAAACCCATTGCGACATTGTTCACAACTATTAATTCGTCCTTAAATAATATAATTATTGAAATTCAAAATTTTGGAATTATTAAGTACACTATTATTACATTCCATATTTTTAAATACTTAAATAATTGTGTTTAAATACTTCCATTTATATAAACATAAAACATTACTGTAAAATGGGGTAGTTTACATTTGAAAACACGTTTGTACTGCATCAATGTCATAAATAATTTAAGTTGGTACTTACTTAAGTATTTGAAAATATTATTTATGCCATATTACGATATTCAGCCATTCATGTATAGGAGTATCTACTATACGTTATACTAAATTAATTAAAAATTTTAAAAATCAGAATTTGAATAAATTCATATTTAAAGAAAAAATGTTGATGAACAATGAACACGCTTATAGTAAATCATTCTGTATACCTACATGTACAATATATATATAATCATTGATAATATAATATATTATTATAAACATAATTGTATCATATATTAATTTAAATTTTAATAAATACATTAGATGCGAGTAGGACATTATTGTATATTATATATTGGAGGACAAACAAGATAAATGTGTAACTAGGTAGCTTATTCTAACGCCCACTTAATATTACCAAGTTAATACCCACCATTGCCTGCATAAAACATGCCAGAAAAATATATTTTTTTACCAAAACCATATTTAAAAATACTTATAATAATAATAATATAGTATTACTTTATAATAAGCATTTTAATTTAAATAAAAACATGTATCCTGGGTTTGTTGCTGGGCAAAAAATTGAAGTAAAAACTGTAGATAATAGTTTATAGTTTTAATACGATATTGCGTGAATTGCATTAGAATAGTGTTAATTTTGTGCACAAACGCACAATACACGCATTTTTAAAACATTTTATTAATAACATTACACTCGTGTTGCAATTAAAATAACTGGAAGAATACAAACACAATTTTTAATACAACGGTAAGAAAGTACAACAAATAATAAATATTAACATATTATTTTATAAGTAATAATAATAGATAGTAACAAATAATTACACATATTATTATACGAACATTAAAAAAATACCTAACTATTACAAATTATTGTACCTAGTAGTTAAATGTATGTTTTTGGTTTGCTTAAATTAAATTTGAAAAGGTTAATTGTTATTCTTTATACACGTAACCACGATAATAATGTTATCCCAATTACATGTTTGAACTATATAATATTTTCTTCCTAACTACGTACCTATAGATAATACATTATTGCTGATTGAACTATGTAATACATTGTTTAAATAATTATTGTATTAGGTACCTATAATAATCAGTAATACATTATATTATCCGTAAAGTTTATAATGAACACAAAATCTTCTATACACACGAATAACACTTAATTGAGTATTTGAGTATAAATTGAATATATAGATACCTATTTAAATTTAATTAACCCTGTAGTATATGCACCATTTTTTTACACCCGCATAGACATGTCAAATGTAAATAACATTTTTAAACCATTAATATAACAACACGCATTTTATATTCTGTAATAAAACATTACATTTTACGCTTTTGAGAAATGTCATAGATTTTAGACTGTTATCCGTCTAATAATGGTTATCCATCCGATAAAAAAGAAAATATTGCAATTTTTTTTTCATTTTTTGATAATTACGCGTATACTATAATTACAACTATAAAGTTTAAGGTGGATAAAATTACTTCCAATCATATTTTGGTTATGTTAGATCTATGGTGGCCTTTTGCCGCCCACTGGGTTAATGAAACCATACATACTTTATAAACACAAACTATTCTCGATAAGTTTTTAGAACACATTACATTATTATGTTGATTTTGTTTATTGTAAAATGATTTATACGTCCGAGTATAATATTATTATACGTAATAGGTGAATGATGAATTTTTATAACCCAAAAATAATAATAACAATTCCGAATTCAGGTTTCAGATTATATATTATGTGAAATTTCCTTTGAATTCTTAAATATCAAATTTAAACGTTACGTTTTTAGAGTTCATTTTTGAATATAAAATTAAATTAAACTGAAAAATAAATGAGGTACAGTAATATTTTCATAAATATATTCGTTATATATTCGCCACGCATCGCTTAAACAGCTGCATTTAACGTTTAACAGATTACAAAAGTAGGACACAATGAACAACTCATTATAGCAGTTTCCTAAAAATGTCTTTTATGATTATATTTAAATCAAATCCATTATTTAAAACACTATAAATACATTTAAAAAAATATTTTTCATAATTTTAATGCTTGACTTTAATATAAAAATAAAAACCATCCGTTTGAATAAAATTACGTTCAAATTTATTTATAACGATTTTCTTTGCCCGAGGTTCATTTGCATAACCAATATTATTACTATTTTGTAGTTCAAAATTAAAATATTCAATACGCTTGAAAAATTGAAACCTATTTTAAAATGTGAAACTATATTTTTATAATAAGTATACCATAATTACAAATTACGATATATTATTATAAATCAATAAAAAAAAGATTCATTATTTCTAGGAATATTATCATAACACATATACACTCAAATGTCTCAAAATTATAATATAAGTCTAACATTTAGTTATTTAATTAAAGATAACAAAAGTCAAAAACCTATTTTTATAAAGAAAAAAACAAGATGTAATGTATAGGTGATACTTTCCCCGGGGGAAATCCCCCCCCCCTTTATTCTCATGTATTAATAATAATTGATTTACACTAAACGCCAATTTTTATAAATAGTAAAATTATGATAGAGAACCTGATACATAATAATAATTTAATAATTTATACAAGTGCAAACAAAATTAATTGTAAAAAATATAATAAAAATAATAAATTATTGAGTCATATTTGAAATAAAAACTTGAAATTTTAAATGTATACAACAGTTGTGATAAATAATGATTTAAATAATCTAGATTTTTGTTATCATTTTTAATCTGCAAAGAAATCATAGTTTTCGAAGTGCATTACATGAAACAAGTATGCCTTTTTTTACTGGGTTGCATAAACAATTTATTAAATTTAATAGTTCACTAAAAATTTAATGAACCAATCGTGAGCCATTAAATTTTGTTTAAGGGACCATTAGCTCACTATCGATTCATAAAATATATTTGCATGATTATCATACATGCACCGATGGAAGGATAGGAAACATCACGCAGCCGTGCAAAGAGACATTTTGTGTTGGAACATTAAAAAGTAATACCTAATTCTAGAGTTCTTTTGAACAATCGATTTCTGTTTGAAGCCGTTTATAAATCTAAAGAATATCTGTAGACTTCCTATTCTTTCGGCTAACTTCATAATAATAATAATAATATACTACCGGTTGTAATATCCGCGCACAACAGGATGCAATATTGTCGCGACTGTTTTTATTTTCGATTGTTCATGTTTGTTCGGCGCATAATACTTTCATACATTGTTTCCGTGATTACGATATCACACTTTGAATGTATGCCCATGGAACATATATTATAATTATTATTTATCATAACGTCGATGGCCCACTAGCCTTTGATCTCGTTTCGAATCGGAAGTATGCCGACAGGGCAAAACAAGTTGGCACGGACATAACACTACATATTATTATTATGTACACTCACGCTATCGGCTAAATTTAATTTCCATATTATTATAATATTATACTATATTCCTATATTTATACATAACATTGGATAAGATTTTATATTCATAAATCGGATAAATATATATTACATTGTATAACAGTTGAAAAAATTCGATTAATGCTGCATTTAATACTTGACATCGTTATATTTTAATTATACTAATCATTGATGCTTTATAATTCACCGGAATTTAAAATGCAAAATGGTATATTTTGTTCTACATAATTAAAACTAAATTCTGTACATATAGGTAGGTTTAAAATTTAATATTTACGTGCTAGATATATTATTTTGAATTTTCCTTTCAAATGTACGAGTATTAAATGTTATATTATAATATTATATGGTGAAAATAATATTATTAACAAAAATATTAAACATTTTAAAAATGCATCAACGATAGTTGGCCAGTCGCAGGATTTAATCACTTACATTATTATCAACCTTCATTCATCAACTTTAATATTTCAACTATAAAATATTATTGATACAATTTTAAAACCTACCTCATATATTATTGTACCCGATTTGTATTCTCATTGCATAAGAACACATCTGTCTACGTTTACAACCAAATATATTATGAATACGTTTTTTTTGAACAAACGTTCTTAATCTGGTATTTTTTCAATAACTAAAGAACAATAATTATAATAACATAAACATTAAATTCATAATAATGTGTAGGTACCTGAAAATCAACAAATAGTTAATTCGGTTAAGAATTTTTTTTTAAATATATGTACTATTGTATTAAAAATATCCAAAGCAATAATTCAAAGAAATTTTTTTAGATACCTATTTTATCTGAAAATAATAAATACATATTTATTATAAAATTACAACATTTCTAAATGTAAAATCACGTACAAAATTATGAAATATAAATATTCGAGATTCACTCTCATGCGAAGCTTTTAACATTTTTCATAAATAGGTTTAATGGTGAAAACTTAATATAACTTCGCTTATTAAATATTAATAATTTATAGAAACATTGAACTTACACAATTTGTTTCGTCGTTTGAAAATATTTCCAAATTTGAAGAAATCATAATAATTTATACATAATGAAATACTGATTACCTAAATATTTTGTTAGAGTAGGTGCTTATTGCGCTCATTCGTTACATTTTCAAAACAACACAATATCATACTTTTATATTTTGTATTTTTATGTTATGTATACGAACAACGAATAAGAGGTACCTATAACTATCAAATATTGCAGCTGTCATAAAACCTTATCCAACAAAAATTGAATATGATCAAAACATAAAACCATAACCATTTTACATTAAAAAAAAAAAAATCATACCAACTATACCTATAGCCTATATAGGTATTAATCCCATACCGCCAATACTTACAGAAATACATATTTTTCCTGGGTGATACAATTAAAAAAATAAAATGTCACGTACCAACTCAATCGAAATATAAATAAATATTTGTCGACAATTGTATACAAATAAATACATCGACATGCAACAACAGCAAACGTGTATAAAATGAAATCATTATTATTTTGTTTGTATGTTTACACGGGTAGATACTTTGTGTGTTCTTTTATTTACTTTTTCCACATTTATCTGATTTTAATTAAATTTTGAAATTACATTATTTTTTTTATCCGTTAAACAAAAAACACATCACCGGGGACATTCGTGTCACGTTTTTGTAGCCCCAAACTTCTGGTGAAGGATATTTTCTAAGTATACAATTAAAATGGTACATACAATTTCAAATTATATACTTATATACATTAATTTGCAAATTAAAACTCACCAGGTCCATGTTGAATATCTGTCTTAAACAGGTGTTTTTATAATATTGTCATATTGAATGCAACTTATGACAAGAATTGTGTCTGTAAAAAGTTATAAATATGCAGTCTGAAACATCATAAAAACTGTGATGTGTATCAGGACACATTTTTACACGAGGGGTGTATTAGTTTTAGTTGCCTAATTATTATAATATTATTTGATGTTATAAAATAAATTATAGTACCTAGGTATTTCATTCTATTTTTAATCTATTTAACAATTTACGTCCCGTGGTTAAAATGCCACCGAAATTTAACACATCTACAAATAAAGTTACTATACTGAATACGATAACTTATGTACAGGTGGGTAATAAATGGTTACTAATGTTGATTAAACGATTGAATATTGACTCGAATATTGACGATCGTTTCATTTTTATTATAATATAATTCAAGTAGGTATCCACCTATTTAACAAAATAATCAACAATGCCATTTATTATTTACCTATATACGTATCATAATATTATCAACTATTATTAATACATACTAATAATTATAATTTATAATAACAGACTTCCCTAAATTTGAATGAACGATTTACAATGCTTTTAAAAAACTAAAATGTATTCTCAAAGATTTTTCATAAACGTGACGACACATAATAAAATGCGCCAGTCTACATAAGCAGGATAACATTTAAAACTAAATATATTGGCATTTGACAGAGTATACTCTGTTACCTGCCTACTATACACTATTACAGGATATTAAATGCCCTTAAATCTTATAATCCCATGCGTTTTCCTTTACAATGACTGCGACAAAACTTCTATATTGAGCTTAAAATATGCTTTAATCCTCTTAGCCCCTATTATAATGGTTATCTCAAAATTATTTTAGGATTGCACATTTATTAGTATTTATTAATACTCTATATGAAAACCGGCTGTTATATAAAAAAAAGATACTGAAAATAAAGGTCATTTTTAATGCACTCATTCAATAAAAGCATTCACATTTTTTTGTTAATTTATAAGTTCAAAAAAAAATTTTCATTTCAAGAATTTTTAAGTCCATATTTTATAGTATTTTTAGTGCATTACATTCACAGCCCTCTTTATAGATAAAATATTATTATAAAAACGCAAATTTAGAATTTAATGAATTCTATTTTTATGTGATTAGTTTTGACAATACATTTAAGCGAATTATGTTAGTCGAGAATAAGATGAAAAATTCATGCCAATATTTGGTGTCAATGACCATATTATTATTATCGATACGGGAAGTTATAATGTATGATAAATGGTTTATAATATCCAATGACAAACAATTATTATTATTGGTGAAAATGTCTGTTTCTGAAATAATTATCTTATCAGGCAGATCAAACAAGTGGATTCAGACAACTTACTACTTAATGTACGATTTAAATTTACTCTTTGAAGTTGACCTAACAATACAATAATAGATGTAGGTATAATAAATAATAACATACCTTAATAATCATTCACATTTCTCGCACAGGTTTTAACTACATATACATAATATCAACCATGGTAATTAATATTATGTTCTATAATTAATATGTATGTCAATTTATGACGCTAACGAGGGTTGTTTTAGACGGGTGACCTAATGACATAAAAGATAAAATTGGCCAAGTATAGGTGAAAGCAAATAAATCCCTGAAAGACCTTACTATATACACCACAGATTGTATCTGATTTGTTGTAACATTCTCAATTTCAAACGGAGTTTTAGAAGTACCTACAGTATAATATTAATTTAAGATTGAATCAACGTGGTTATTGTGGGTTAACATGGCTGTCTTGAATATTGCATAGTTTGTATTATATTACTATATTATACAGTATATATAATATAATTTATCTGGTGAATAGCTTTACTATATTATGACAACTGCAAATATTTTTGATATTATGTAAAAGATTGTAAAATACAATTAATACTATTGCTTTTTGGTTATTGCATAGGATTTTTCTCTTTAATCGATATTATAATAATCTAGACTGTCTAGAGTTTTCAGTGTATCCATTGATTTTTTTTTTTTTACTCAGTAAACATTTAATGCGATAATAGTATAAGATAATATACGTATACCTACTAAAATTGTTTTATAATATTTTATTTCAGTAAAATCAAGACGTAATCGATATAATCATCTCTCAGAAACTCTCAATCACGTTTTAATAAGAACACAGCTGATATTATGAACAATTTGGGCGACGTGAATCAAGAAGACGAGGTTTGAGGAAACACGCTTATAGCAATTATTAATACTGTTTTCCCAATATTATTGGTATTTGTCGACAATTATTTTCACAGAAATTACGAATAACACTCAACTCCGGACCGTTTTCGTTAATTCCCCTGTGAATAGATAATACCTATGTTTCATGCACATGAGTAGTTTTCAGACAGGTCCCCAAAGCTCGAATTGCTGTTGAGTGTAAATATGTGAAATTACTAATTTTATCAACATAACACCTCGGTAACCTTAATACAATATAGGATTATATTATTGAAATTGAATGAATTCATTTATAGTTATTTAACGTGTTGTAAGTAAACTTAAAAAATAAAGTAATAGTGTAGTGTAGGAATAGAATGTTTTAATAACTGATAAATTAATTTTTCACGTTATTTAAATTTTTTTTTGTGCCAAACTATTTATTAGCTATTATAGAGCGCCGTCTAATTATCAATTGAATCACTTCGTAAACTATGCGTGCTCATTAGTTTTTTTTTTATTCTTACACCCTAGTATTCTTACATAATAAAACTAAATACCTAGGTACCTATAAAAAAATAAAAGCAATAGATGTTACTATTAATTTTAGACGAGAAAATGCTTAGCAATATTTCGTGTCTTATTAATTCTCAACGTGACTAGCTAGATTATATATAATAATATACCTTAATATATAAGTTATATGATAATATGATATTATATATTATAATTCAATTCTTGACAATACAATTTGATCAAACATACCTTTATAATTACCTTTTTTCATTTTCACAAAAACACGAAATTCACATTGAATGTATAGATTTATTCAGATAGATAATATATATTATAACCCATGTGACCAAATATGTATAGAACATTGTTCTTCCTATAGTTATTTAAAAAAAGTTTCAATTTTTTTTTTTCAAACACATTACATCTATATACGCTCCGGGGCAACTTTTGTGCTATTAAAAAACGTTTAAAATCATGCGAAATAACTGTATAATAAACAGATTGTCTGATAGGATATTTTTCATGCTAAAAACTAATTTCTTAGAAAAGAGTATAAAATATGTCAACGTTTTAGAGTGGAGAGAATATTATGGAAATTATTTGTTTACAATACAAACGAATATAATATAATATACCTATTGTTTTATAGTACTTGAATTTCATACGTAATACCTAACAGATAAACAATAATAATAAAAAAAAATTAATAGTAATATTAATAGATACTTACCATAAAAAGATACAATGATAAAATATAGTACACGGACATTTCTGAATCTTGGTAATATGTTTTTTATTAATTATTTTACAATGCAATTTATTATAATTACTTACTTATAAGTAGTTATTATAACTATTATAAGTATAATTATAACAAATATAAGGTTATTTAATTTGTATTGTGAAACGAACTACGAACTGACTTATTGAATATTATTACAGCGTGTAGGTATTATAGGTATACCTATATCAACACTTTAGGTGGCTGCCTTTTATCGTCACAAACTATGCGAACGTTTGTACATAATACTATACCTATATATAATATATATTACCTATATAATATAATATGGATATACAACGGACGCAACAAACATGACGTATACGTGATGCATATTATATTAACGTTTATAAAATAGGTTCTCGTTGTTGTGTTCACAATAAGTTCACAACATTATTCCGATCAGGCGCCGCTGCTGGTGCTACTGCAGTTTTAATCATGTATATATGGGTGGGTGTACCTGAAATATCTGGTGATTTAATTAACAATCTAAATATGAAATAAATTCCATAATATCCCTCTGGTGCACAATATGTACACATTACCTATTGTAGGCGTATATTGGGTATAAAATAATAAGTCCCATATAATATGCGATGTGTATTATACAGATAATGCATATCGTGGAGCTACCGGCGGCGACAGTCGAGTCGACCCTCTCGTCTTTTCTCGGACTGACCACGCTGGCGGGTCATCCGCTAGATGCGGCCGACGCACCCGCGTTGATCATGAAAAAAAATTCGACTTTCAAGGTGCGCCACCGTGGACTTGGCACCCGACGAAGTGTGTACATGGTGGAGGAGACTCGTTACTTCCGTGTCGGCGACTCAGAACTGCGCGTTTGGATTGTTTACGAACGGCTACCACGGTTGCGGTCAAAGGTCGGAAGTGCGCGAATTGCGTACTTGGTCGAAAAGCTAACGTTCCACCAGAAGGGACATTAGTGTCGAAAAAACCAACTACACAGTGCAGGGTTACTAAGGTAGAAGTACGTATGGGTAATTTTTGGAAAAATAACACGGTCACACGTTATGATTGACCGACGACAAATTATTGTAATATACAACGGACATTATAAAATTTTGACCAATCGAAATTATAACATATAAGTAACTTGCACTGTCTATAATATAAATTATAATAATACTATTAAATATATATTGGTCACGATGCGTATAATATTAATTGATACCCTATTGTTATGTACATATCTACATAATATATCATAATATGTATTTATAACCTCCTCGGCCTGGATTTATTGCAAATAATATCATATTATTTTAATTATTACACATTGGACAAACGAAAAGGAAACCGAACCATATACGAATACATACCGTGATAAACTCTATTATATCCACTTCACACTCGTCTCCGTGATCCCTGTCCGTTTAAATTAATAATATTATATGTAAGCTTTGCCAAGAACATTCCGCAGACAATGACTCCAACTATGTAGTGTGCGCCTAACAGCATATTTTACTAATAATATTATACACATTAATACTATGGTAGCTTCAATTGAATCACGCAACTCACCGTGAAGTTCCGTCGGCAAAGCTATAACAGAGATTAGGTAGTTTAATAGAAAATATTTTAATATGCACATTTATAATCCAAATCGGTTTTACACGCTTAACTTAGATTGTCATATATATGTATTTATATAATAAGTAATTTTAAGTTATAAAGTAGTTTTATAGTTCATAAAAAAAAATTGAATGCAAGACGCAAGTCCCATTTTTAGATTTTAAATTTCTTAAATGTATACAACTCTCAAGATAAAATTTAAAAAGAAATTATAAATGTATTTTTAAATAATACTATTGTAAATTAAAATTTTTTCAAAAGATTAAAACTATGTATTCGTTGTTCATTCACAATATTGGAATATACAAGCAATATTATTATATACTTATGTCAGTTTTAAAAACTTTTCTAATGACCTATTTAAAATATATTTCAAAAAATAATTAATTTTGTAATATTAAGTGTTAGTGTGATTTTGACATTTTCTTCTGATTTCATAAAGAAATCTTTTGAACAAAGTCAATTTTTAAAAGAAAATAATTAGTTTAACAACGATAAAAATATATGATGTTACCTTATTCTTTATAGGTAATATGAAAAATTGTTTTCACTGTGATCTGAAAAATTAAATTGTATTTTATAACTTCTGAAATAGGTAGATACTTCTGTATTATATTTTATATAGGATTATAATACAAGATTATTTAATGTAGTGTATAAATTGTATAACTACAGTGTACAAGAGGACTTGAAATCAATAACGTGGTAAGTGCCTAAAAGTTGATATTGAGTTATTCACTTTTTTTAATCCTTAGTTATCTATATCATGTAAAATTTTATTGAAACAATTTTGTTTCTTTAACTACAAGGGCCAGGACCGACCGTAATAATAGTATATTATACTAATTCACATTTCTATGAATGACTTTGAACAATCAATACTATTGGTCTTTTTTTTAAATGTTGTTACTCATATACGATATACTCCATATTAAATTGAAAGTGTTATGTGAACATATGGTATTTAAAATAATAGAGGAAAATCTATTCAAGAGATTAATCAAATGATTCCGTCTTAGATGATACAGACTTACAAAATATTATTAAACATTACGTCAACATCCAATAATATGCATATAACATTATATATTATGCTCTTCGATCGATATTTATTTTGTTTTTCAAAATTGAATTACTTGAATATACCTACCACGATATCGAAGTCATAATAAATAGAACATAATGTTAAATATTATTTTTTCGATAATATATAAAAGATACAAAAAATTTAAAATAAATAAAATATTTTTTACGAAGCAAAAATCATTCTATTGCATTTGTCGAATAAATATTTCGGAGAGAGTTACCTATGTTGTTTTACTGCACATTTGTTTTACCCATTTTTTTTATACTTTGTTTTTACATAAATATTATTATATCTTTTTGTTGATTTTGTTTTGGTATAATATAATCTTACGTTATTTGTTATACCCTATCTTATAAACTATATTGCTCGTATATAAAAAGTTACATAATATTATAGCCCATATAAGTATGCCACATATGATTGGTAACCTATGTGTTTAATTGCTATGCATTAATTGTATTCAAAGTCATCAACCCACATGTATTGGTCTCTCGTATAATATACCTACAGGCCTGTTGAAGAGAAAGCAAACAATTAAAAAAAATACGTAATAGTAATAAAATCGTCAACTGCCTATATATACTTTCACATAATATTATGTTAAGACTTCAAAGCGTCACCAACACGTCATATATTATAGATAACCACCATCATCTTAAGTTTGATTTAAGAAGTAATTATTATTACAATAATTTGAATATTTGAATAGAATTTCGAGTATTAATAATTAATGATAGTATTTATACAATTATAAAATTCTGTTGCAGATAATTGTACTATTTGAACGACGTGGAAATTCCTAATCAATATCCAAACACTTCATTGTAAAAGCATAAATAATATGTAGAGTATATTAATTAATTGTAATGTCTGC
The DNA here is from genome assembly GCF_005508785.2 of Acyrthosiphon pisum. Lineage (NCBI taxonomy): Eukaryota > Metazoa > Arthropoda > Insecta > Hemiptera > Aphididae > Acyrthosiphon > Acyrthosiphon pisum. The sequence goes on from NC_042496.1 coordinate 38,029,889, forward strand.
AAAAAATCTGTAAAGTGCTCTAGTACTCTGTTTTCACTTTCTTCACGCCATCGTCAATTTTTCAATTTATTACGTTATATTGTAAAGGTAATTAAAAACCATGGGGTTAAGGACTTTAGGTAATGTTAATTTGAAAGACTTATTAATTTTTTATTCACCACAAAAAGTACCCATTCTACAAAATTCAGTTTGACACCATATGTGGGCGTTCAATTAAGTCCCTAAATTTTTGTTAAAATTAGATTTTGAATACTTAGAAATTAGAATTAATCAAAATGCCATTTTTCATTCTTAGAAATTAATTAAATCAAAATCAAAAATTAAAGTTGTTTTTTGTTACTCTATTGCGTAGTAATAAAAAAAATGTATTATGAATAATGATAAAATAAAATGTGTTCTTATTAATGAATGCTCAGTGAAAAATCATATACAAAACGCCAAAAATTATTACAAGAGCCTATATTGACAGAGAACCATAATATTATTATAATTAGTATATTATCGCTTAAATATCAGTAGGTATTATATTATAATATAATATTACAGTAATAACTAATAAATAATGATTACAGTTCTATAGTGTAATTAGTTAGTAGATACCCATGCTATAATTTTTAAGATTAGGTATATACAATAAATGAATGAAATATACGATAGATAGTTAAAATACATAAACGTAATATTATTATAATAGCGTGATGATATTTATTATTATATTTTGTTTATTTATTTATATTTTATTATATATTAATGTCATGCAGAGTATGTAATAATAATACTATTTAGGAGTATAATGTAATTACAATAATTAACAAAGATTTTTAAACATTTGTGTATGTAGTATAATATGCATAAGATTCCGTTAGCGGTTTGCCTCGATAAATCTTAGTCCAAACAGATTCACCAATAACTCAAACACGAATATCGTACACGGTACACTACAATATTGATAGTCATAATGTGTAATAATAATATATACGAAGTCAAAAGCTGCTTATTAGTTATTGTTATGGCTGATAAAAATCGAGTATAATAGTATAATATATTGTACCTACCCATGATATGATAAAACGCGTTTGAGTAAAAAGTAAAAATAAATAAAATATATTCTCTAATTTTCATGAGTATAATACTTGCGAGTATGACCGAGAGGTAAGGTTGCGTACTGGAGAATCTCATTTAATAGATACGATATATTATGTATTATTATTATATACATATAATAAGATTTTTTCCAAGTATATATTTTAAGAGCTTCCCACGCAAATTCTTTCGAGACTGACAGGTTTCAAACGCGTGGGTGCGAGTGCGTGAAAATTTCCACTCCATAACGATGATTAATTTGATAATTCAAATGAACCGAACACGGCCAAAACGATTGAAATCAATAGCACGTGGTATAGGATCAAACAACCATAGTGCAAACGGTTACGCGCACAGAGAAACAATAACAACCGCTTTATAATATGCGTACCTCAAAACCACGGTAACGTACGCAAGCCTATATAGCTAGGTGTGCGATAAAAGGAAATCTGGTTTTATATTATTAACAATATAGGCATTGACGATTAATATTAAATTATAGATACACGATTTTTTTTTTACGTGGGAGCTATGATGAACAAAACAAAAATCACCGAAGGGGTTTTATTTGCTATGGGAAGTTTTAATCTTATGCAAGAATTTGTACAAAACATTTTCATCTATAGAGAAACTTAAAATAAACCGACGACACTTACACAAAGATTGCAGGTCTAGGTAGGTATTAGTACGGTTAGCAAATAATAATAATTTAAATCTAAACCAAAGTTTAAACAGCAATTTTCTTTCCAGAAATATTTAAGTATTGTCTACGCGTAAAATAGGTAACCGCTATACCAACTTTGATCTAAAATGTCGATAATGATAAATTGTTTGTCTTCGTCCAACGATGAATCTATAGTCCAGTAAACATTACACATTTATGTATCTACATTCAGTATAGTGTACGCAGGGGTAGGGACGTAGGGTTCTGCGATTCTAACCCCCCCCTTCCTGAAATAGTGAAATGTCTTCCTTTTACACAAAAAATCTTATTTACCACCATTTCAACACACAAAGTCGTACGATTGTTTGTCATTTTTAATAGATATAAATTAAATTGTTAAATACGACAAAGACGTCAATAATCATAGTTTCAGTTTTTTTTCGGCTGATTTAGAAAATGTCTAAACGTCTGCCATAATCATCGTCCATCGATTATTACCACATTTATTACGACCCGAAGAGGCTCTATAGAGATGACCAGGTGTCCAGGTTAAGCACTCGACTGTTCTAAATGTAGATTTAATGTGAGAGTAACTATAATTTGTTTAACCAATTATATAAAACTGTTTAGCAAAAAATAATATAAATTATTTACTCAGGTAAAACCCTAACCGAACTGTCCGAACTAAAATCCTACATACGCTACTGTTTGTACATTTAATGCTAATTCGAATAAAACACATAATTTAACGAAAATTAAAAAAAATCGTTTAGTAGTATCGATTTCTGAACAGAAAACTATACTAATTAAGTGTGCCACTGCCCACCAGTATCTGAATATACTATATTATATCAAATCTCAAATGATTGTGAATAAATTATAAAATGCTACATAATATTGTCTATTTTGATGGAAATTTATAAAATAATTGACATTATGCGTATATTATGCCAACAAATTAATTTGAAGTATATTTACCGCGGATGGTTCAAATTTAGTCCGACCAATGTTAAAACAAATGTGTTGCAAGTCATAACTAATTGTTATATTGTATGGTTACAATTTTATTGGCAAAAACCATTTTTACGGTAACAATAGCATAGTGCATAATATAATATAGTGGGAAGCATTACGTGATATCAATCTACCTGACATATTATATTATTATATCATTATTTACGCACTGCTGCAGGGATACACCCATATCGGTGACGTAGGACGTGATGAATAGGTTAACGTAGGTACTATGTAGGTATATTTGGGAATGGGGATGGTGACAGTTTTCTGGGGAAACTGGAAAAATGTGTAACGATGTATTTTAAGGACGAATTATTATATTGTAATATTACACTATGCCGTCCAGCCGCCGCCGTGTCCAATATATTATATTGAAAAATACGGATTAATTATTATTATTATTATTTTTTTTAATTAAACATAAAGAGCCAAGAACAATAACTATACATAATAGCTATTTTTTACTTGGTAAATTTGGTTAGATCGTTTTAAATTTTAATTGGATTATATACATATTACACGTCGTATTACTTCGACTTACCATAAACCCGACGACAGTATTTAATAACGGCGGCGTCGGGCGCTGAATTAAACAGCATTATAATTTAAACGCGTGGGACGATTCCACAGTGGTTAAGGCGACGGTTTTGGTATACCGCCACCGCAGCCGACGTTTTAAACTGTTTGCGGCAGTCAACTATCGCGAAAAGTCTCAAAAGAAAATAATATAAATATATCATAATACTATATACACTGAGTGTATAGCCATAATATCCGATCAACGATCTCCATGGCGCGTTGCCGCTCAATCAGGCATGGATCCAGAGCAAAGATCTGGGGAGGGGGCGACTATTTTTTTACACCACTAATACAATTATAATAAAATATTATAATTTTTCTTAATCTAAAAATGTTGTCATAATATTAAGTATAGGTAATCAATGTGATAAATAAATTATTGATTATTTAATATATAAAGCGACTGCAATGCGATAAGAAGTTTAAATTCTGTTTATTTGTTGTTTAATATATAATAATTATATTTATAAAAAAATGTCTGGGGGGGGGGGGGGCTAGGCTCTCCCTTGGACCCGTCCCGGCACTCAATAGTTGGACGCAAAAATCGTAGACCTGAACCTGCAGCTCTTAAAAGCCAAAAGAATACGTTTAATTTTATTTCAATATATAAAAAGCAAAATGTCGTCGCAACAGGTGTTTACACTGCCGCCGACGACGTTTAAAACTCTTTACGGCGGCCACTGCAGAAAAGTCTTAGAAGAATATAATACCAATTATTATACTACATTAATATAATATAATATTATGCGCTGAACATTGTATCTATATAAAAGGTCAACGATCTCTACAGCGCGATGTGGCTCCTCTATAGCTGGACGCGAAAACGGTCGATATATAAACCGCTCGACGAAAGGCGTCGGCATTATAATTATTATTATATATAACCATCGACACAATCAACGGCCGTTGTGTGCGATGTGTTAGTCGGTTCTGTTTCGGACACACGACGACGACGATATCGTTATTATATTACACGCTGTAATTTGGTAAGTTTTTAATTGCCGAAAAGCCATATCATTAGCAAACACTGCCCGCGCCCCTTATATATTGCCGAGTTATTATAATATATCGTCGCATCGGTTATAATAACGTAAAATATATGACACGACGTATAAATAATAATAATATATTACACAATACGACCCGTCTGTATGTCGAGCTGCAAACAACCGGCGGCGGCTTAATAAATCGGATTCGAATGGGTTGAAAAACGGACCATTTCATAACGCGCGCGACATCGGCGGCGGTCGTACGAACGTTTCCGAGTCGCGTAAACCTAACCTACGCGTGGAAGGAGATTTAGATTTTACGGTGCGTGAAACTCCGACGACTTCGGGCCGTTCTTATATAAAATGTCCGGTAAGTTGTCGGTTACCGACTGATAACAGATTTTATTACCGGCAGAATTCGGCCGCGGTTAAGTGTCAGTTAACTTTAACCGGACATTGTAAGAACGGTCCTCAGTTTTCTATAATAATATTGTTTTAATTGTTCATACCAATTGCTATAATAATTAGGCAAACGTGTGTGTCAATCGCGGTGGTAATCAATACGCGACCCTGCCAGATTATATTTTCACCGTATAAAGGCGCATTCACAGCTACGTCGTGTGTCGGGTCGTGCGAGGGCTTGGTTATTATACTATGGTTACGACTGGTAACCGATATGGTTGATAAAAGTTGAGCAGTAGTCAATTCTTGGTATACACGGTTGTAACTTAATTATTACATGGTACCAAAAAAGTAATATCCAATCACAATACGATTTGATCGACACGACACGACAGTGACGACGCAACTGTGAATCCGGCTTAATGTGAAATATAATAATATACTACTTAACCTAGCCTACGGTTAGTGGTAACCTACAACTGGTAATAAATTATACAATACACAATAATATAATATGATCTCTGTTTTTCTCCAAATGGCAACCGCGATGTCAAGGGTTATCTTTAATAATAATAATTATGATCTCACCAAAATCGATATCGACCTGCACGGCAGTTACGGCTGGGATAAAGGCGCCTTCATACCTCACCGTGAGACGTGATTTCTTGACAAATATTCTTGCAGAACTGTCATTGCGGTTGAACCATGTGGTTATCTTTCTAGTATAGTTGACCATTTCTCAACCGTGTTTTTGTTCTAATGCTCTACTTATAATATACCTACCGCTTATACCCTATGGCTGAGTCCAATCATACTCGAACCGTGATGTGTTCACGTGCATACATGATCGCGTTCTGCTGCGTCTTCAGTGTTTATCTATTGTGTTTTTTCAAGAATCTCGTAGACCATAATATAGTGTGCTCTGAAAACGAACAAACTAAAAAATTAGTACACGTACCTGGTTGTAGCCATTTCCTCCATGAATGCGATTTCATGGAAAAGTCGCATTCGTAAAAAGTGGAGAACCTACCCGGTTCTTGCACCGGACCTTCAGTTCGACTATGATCTAAAAATGTACACGTTTAACACATTCATGTGTAACAATATTTACAGTGATCGGGAGTACCACCACAATAATTGTATCGACGTTACAGTAGTACGTTACTTCATTCGTAACGATAACATTGCGTCACTAATTCGGTACTTATACAGCTAATTCGGTATACACAAATGTAGCGAAATACTATATAGCACGCTAGAAATGCGTACGGTTAGCGTAGCGTAAACTTTCATTCGCCGCAACCTACAGGCTCCAACATTTATTATGTTGTATCACAAATGACGAATATTATATCAAAAAAATGTTTCTATTTTATTTCATACGACGGCCATCAACTTTTTTTTTTTTAAATGTTGAGCGACTAACATTGTTTGGTGATCCCCTCATGATATCCTGTGCAGTGATCAAGTGCCAGCACCAAACCACCAATTTTCAGTAGGTAAGATATTTTTATTAGTTTTTTTACGAGACGTACGTGTCGTGCATATACATGAACCTGCTGATGCCATCTGAAAATACAAGAAAATAGTGATGAGCGTAAACAATTAATGAATGAACACTTATCAATAAGACAGTGTTAATTAGTCAAGAAACTTAGAACAAATTTAGCAAAAAATAAGGGCACTACATATTATTTTAAACAATTGCGTAAGAAGTAGTGAGTTACATCCAGAAAAAAATTAACAGTAGCGTGCAACTTTTTTTACTTTTTTTTGCTGTTATTTGGCATGTTATTTGGCAATGTTACAAAAAACATTTGTGTCCCACAGTGGCGGATACGAGGAATGTATTTTTAACGTTATTTTTTATTATAATATTTGGCGAAACAAAAAGAAAATTTAATTTTTGTAAATCAACCCCACCCCTCCCCATGGGTGTCTTCTGGATCCGTTACTGGTGACCCGACCTCCTGATCACTGAATACCTGTATATAGAACTGAGGTTAATTATTAATATAACTATTATACGGTATCTACGATTAAAAGACTGTATTATTTGTATAATATAATTTAGTATTATTGTATACTTACTATTATAATAGTAGGTATGTATAATACTATAGTACTAGCGCTATAATACCACTATGTACAGGCACACAATGTATAGGCATGATAATATAATATTATAATATTACGGAAGTGATGTAACGACTAACGAGTAACGAAGTATCGCATACAACACAATAATTCTGTACATTCACTATCGTTTCGATTTATTTATTATTTTGTTAAACGAATAATATAATAATAATTATAAAAATTATAATATGGAAAACACGAGCTTATGTACACTATAGCTGTAATGACGTTATATTCTAACATATTTTATTTATTATTCTTATTATTTATTTTATTAAGATTATCATTACCACGTCTTTAAATGTATATAATATTATAGATAAAGTCCAAAAGTGGCTAACGTGCACATTATCCAATTTCGAACTTTAGCCGTGAATAAAAACTATTGGTAAATGGATTATGTGTGCATTACCCGGCTAAAGTAACTCTAGACTATTGTTATGGATAATATAAAATATTATTTATACATTCATAATATACATATTTATTTCAATAAAATTAACTAATATAAGTTAAAATTAAATATAAAAATATATTTTATGCTGTTTGGCACCTATTTAGAGCCAATTAGTACACGGCTGATTATATATTTACGTATACAAATTGGTTGATTTACACAATGATTTTAACAAATTACAATCATATTTTAGAAATTTTTTTTAATCTTACGTATATTTATGTATTTAAGACAAAAGTGTGATTTTCAATTGAATATTTAATTTTTTTTTTTTTGGTACATCGAAAGAATGTAGTAGTATTTAGTGTAATAAGTAATAAATGTTATAATAATATAAATTAATTTAAATAATCATAATAATTATGGTTAAGATTATTGTTGAAAATAAATTATCTCTTTTGCATGCAAATTAAAAATACGTTGTTGATTGGCAATTTCGTTTAATATTGAATGAATATTACTTCCACAAGACTCACACATCTTAGGTATTTCTTCATCATACGAAAAAAAAAATAGTAATATAATATTTTGTAAACCGAATTATTTATTATTTTTACTATTTACCTGATTATCATCGACAAAATTGATTTCTTCACTGTTTGCCCCAATATTTTACAGTATGTTTTCTAAATCTTCTTCTTCAGATATATTGTTTATAATTTCTGGTGGAATAATAGATGTTGAAAATCCAATTTTGATATCACTACCAAATATCGCTTGATATGGTGACCATTATATCCAACTATGAAATACTCTATTCTTCATTAATTGTACAAACCTCAAACCCTAGGATCGAGATTTTTAGTTATTTGTTTGCATCTACATAGTTAATTCATCCTGCTTTGCCCTTTCAACACTACCTTGTGATACATGGCAGTGTATCGTGCTATATAGTATTTTCAAATTATCACACATACATTTTAAATCATTAATTTTTTGATTTACGAATTCTCTTCCATTATCAGATTACAGTACCACTGGAGCACCACTCAATACATTTAGCAGTGATCACACAAATATGATTCATAAGCTACAGCTATATTTATTGAATATTAAAACACACGACAAAAACAACTCCTAACCTACGAAAAAAGTGCATTCGTGAAAGACTCATAAATAATGTGACTAATGTGAGAGTCTAATAAAGAACTTAAAGAACCATTTATTAGCACTCATAAACATAAAACCTAAAAAAAATATTTAACATTTTGATTCATACCAAGTTGGTAAATTAAATATGAAAATTGTTGATAAAACTATACATAATTAATAATTATACATATTTGTGTCCGCGGTCAGTATAATTTTTGAATCAATACTGCTGCAAGTACCCAAAATGTGTATTGCACATTTATGTATACCTACTTATTGATAATAAAATAAGAGACATGTTATTTATTACGTTTGTAGCTCAAGTAATAAACTATAGCAGGTACATATTAAATATTATATTCTCAAAAGTTGATGAAACTCACATAGCCGGGTAGTGTGAAAATTGAATTTCGCTATAATAGTTTTTATCGCATTAAATATTTTTCAAAATTAACGGCACATCAATAAGAGTTCTAAAAATAACGATTCCCTTATTATCACTTGACCTTCCCCAAAAATAATATCGAAGGCCCTTGACTTCAATTGATCCATTAATTATTTATTATTATTTATTACTTGCCTCAATATTGTTTGAAATAATAGTGCTGTTTAATAGTATACGTGGGAAAAAAAAACTTGGTCACGCACCTAATAATAATAAACTATTATCTGCCAAACGCTTATGTTTGTTAACATAATTTAACAAAAATACTGTCTATGCGAGATATCTATACAATGTAAATACTATAAACTTGTATAGGTACATATTATTATCATTGACGACCAGATTTGATGAACAATAATTTATGTACACATTAAATTAATATAAACAACACAAAATGTAAAGATTTGATAGACAAAATATTTAAACATCTATAATAAATTGTTAGTTTTTGGTAAGAAAAAAAAACCAACTACGGAAATAGTATGATTCCCGGCGATCTGTATAGGCAAATCTTCGACGACAATGCATTATTATTGTATGTTTAGGTATTCATTTAAATTTTTTCTATTAGTTTTGAAGCATCGACAACTATGGCCATTAGCATTTTGTGAGGAGTTAAAAACCCAGGTGGTCATCCATCTGGGAGCTAGTAACACTGGACTATGCTTGACTTCAACAGACATTAGCGACTTTAGCCAACCGCACCAGTTACATATTCAGTATTATAAAAACCACTAAGCAAAATCCTAAAATTACTTTAATATTAAAAATGTCAAAGTTTATGCATTATATAAGTCTGAGTAATTAATTATTATTTTTGAATTTTTTCAATATTAGATAATATTAATAATATTAGTAATAATTGCATAATAAAATTATTTGAATTATTTCCGTACATTTAGTGGGTAAAAATGTAGTTATTATAGTTTTGTTATGTTGATTTGTTTTATACCAATACTTAATTATTAGTAAGTTAAGAACTTATTTGAACTATTTTTTATAAGTACTATTTTCCTATTCAAGAACGTACTTTTTTAGAATAATATTTTATTAATTAGACTTTAGCTAATAGGTATTTTATTATGATTAAACATAATCGCTTCACAATCTAATATGAAAAATTAAGCTTAGATATATTTTATACTGCATCATAGATTTATTAAAAAAAAAAAGATTAAATTATACATATTATTATTATCTAAGCTTTTAAAAAAATTTGTCTTGGGATACCAATTTAGTAACCCAGTAGGTACTACCAGCAGGTACATAATGTATCACGAAAGAAACTGACTTATTTAATTATTATATTCTCATTTCTCAGGAAAACATTTTCAAAAAATATGTATTAAAACTTAAAAATGAAAATTAATTATCTATTTACTGCATTATTGACGATTAATTGAATTGATTCATTTACTTTAATGACTATTTGAAGATTAATAAAGAAATAACAAAACTCACAAGGTACATACATTTGTATAGAAATCAATAAACCTACATAGAAAATGAAGAAGGATAACTAAACATTTTATCAATCATCGGCTGTTCTATTTTTATATACATCCATGACAACTCTCAATATCGAAAATAACGAAAATCCATAAAATCACATAATATTCAATTATATTCATAAAAGATTTTTATTAATCGTTAAAATGTTTATGTAGAATCAAAAATCGTATAAAAATACAAACGATTTATGGCTTGGTTGTCAACGACCGAGTATAATATGATACGGACGCTTTCATAGCCCGACTACAATATAGTTGTTTCGCAACCTTTTTCAAACATTACATTTAGATTTTAGTACTTTGTTTATAAAATTTTACATCTGAATAATAAAACTTAAATTTGCCCGTGCAGAAAAAATTACATTTCGACGAACACGTTCAAAACGACAATGTTCATTTTTATTTGCAATTTTTTCAATATGTATTTCAGTCGAGATAATACATGTGTGGATTTCTACTAACCACCGCGCAAAATATAACAAACTATTTTTTCTTCCGAAAAATGTAAATATATATAATTAGGGATAGAGATTTGAGATTTTCAAATTAAAACAAATATTATATTTTTCCAATGTACCTTTAAAACTAGTACATATACAATGAAATGCAATAAAAAATCTAAAAACATATTTAAATTCTAGTTGATTATTATCCACCCTTAAATTTGATTTTAAAATATAATAAACATATTCCAAATAACAATTGTACGGATTGAAACATAAAGCCAAAAAAGTAGGATAGTTGATTTATATTTATATTTATATTTTATTTGATCTCAAATAAAATTAAAGCCAATGCCCCGAATTCAAATATGTCTTAAAATTTGCTTTCGAATTACTAGATAGTTTTATCAGTACAATGGACATTGGACATAATAGGATAAGATTATAGGTATTTTTTCGTTAGAAAACAGGCTGATGGTGTCAGACCATCTTCGATAAAAATATTTAAAATGTATCTAAACTATAAAGTTAAAGTTTGTACGCCAGATAGATAATAGGTAAAATGTAAATTATGAATGTTGAGAGACATTTTATAAAACACTATTAACATTATGTAATTAATTTTTAAACCAACAGTCAACAATATACGTGCAATTATTCCGAATTTCCACTTGATTAATAGACAATGGTAACGTTTAGATTAAAAAACCAACAACCGTAAGTTTCTTCTCTTTATAATAAGAATATTAAGTAATTTTCCTTAGATGTAAAATTTTTGTGACGAACAATATCCGTTAAATTAAAATTTGAAAGAAAATGATTGGCGTGGTTATAAAGCAGGATAAGATGATAATGTGATAGTATGATAAATAAAGAATAAAAGAACTCCAGTTATTATTTTAATAATTTAAATAATGTATATTCATTTTTATGTGGCATACTAATATTAGTATACTTTTTCCCATCGATTTATTAGTATTTAAAAGCGAAATTGTTTCAATTTCAAACGTGACAAGGTAACCATAGTACAAAAGTAATTATCATAAAATATAAGAATAATCAATTGTGAAATATTTATGACTAAAATTTAAAGTAGTTAATTACGTAAGAACTGTATTTTTCAATCATATTGATTATCGGTTATTTTTTTTTCTTGTAGCTCGTAATAATACTAGTCTTAATATTAATTTTGAAATATAGTTGTAGGTATGTTTATAAAATAAGTTAATTTTATAAGGTAAATATTTTGTTTTATCTCACGGAAAATGATTAACGCAATATTATAGTAAATACACTATACTACACCTTTCCAATGTTTAAAGATAACAATTTAAAACTATAATTTGTAAATCCAACACTTACACTTAACACCATTTTTTAGTTCGTTTAGGTAAGCCGGTAAGCGTTTAATAAAATTTCGACTTAGGAAACATCCACGTATATTAACATTTCTATAGAAATACGCTCATTCTTCTTTAAAATCTAAGTATTAGGTAAGTCATTTCTTTTTAATAAATCATATTTTAAATTTTAAACACAAAATTATATCTCCTTTTTTAAAAATGTAATTTATAACAAATTGTAGTTAGGTATCAATTATTGCAATTACTGAATTTGCAATATGATTTAAATGATTTAATAAAGAATTTATGATTGCCACTATAGTTTAATAAAACAAGCCGTCAAGACTTAGGCACAAGATAGTCTCTACTCTTTGCATTTACTATGTTAGACGGTACCTATACAGAGATTACGTGTAAACTAATACATTTAAAGTGAAAACAATTAATATACATTAGGCATAGTGGTGTAGATTATGTTTCATGAAATATTTGGACTTTGGAATGCCTATAATATTATACATTTCGTGAAATAGATCAAACTACGAATGCGACTTAGATATATCTTACATACCTAACGTTATTATTTTGTATTTTCTGCATAAAAGTTCACGGGTGGCGGGTGTTCCCGGTCACGTCCTCGCCTTCGCGTCATTCACGCTCGCCTTCATTTCGTTCGTGTCCGCAACAACGCGTTCCTGGTCATCTCACACAGGTACGGCTACCTTGCCGTGCTCTGAAAATTTTCCACCGTAAACTTTGTCTGCACATGTTTCTGGCACGTGGGGTATACGTGGTTAGGAAGCCATCACGGGCAAAACGAAATTCTGGATGACAGTGTCAGTAACGAGCCGGGCACGCGGAGACCGCAATAGTCATTGCCTATACGACAACGCGACGGTCAATGTTTGAATATATTATTATATACTTCTAGTTGACTACATAATATCATATATAAGGAATTTGGAAAAAAAAATCCCCAAAGCTATACCTAACTGTACTGTTGGGTACAGCAATCAAAAATAATAATCAATAACAATAAAATATATGTATACAATTTGAATGATAATATTATTATATTACTATAATATTGATAAATAGGTACTTACATATCATATTATATAATATAGCAATACATATATAAATATTTATTTTATTTTTAAAAAAGGTTAGGTAAACCCTTTAGTAATAATAATTAGAAGTACAGTATAAGTTGGATCCCAATTTTACAAATTGGGAATTATCCTAAAATTAAATATTAATATATTATAAAAGAGTTCAGATTTTTAAGATTAATCGTATTACTGTTTATCAATCATAATATCTTAAATGATTTTTTAACAAAAGTATTAATATGAAATATACTACAATTATCAATCTTATAATTAAAAGTAATAACTTATAACTGATGACATACACAAAAAAAAAATTTAAAAAAACACACATCATTGTAAAATAAATACATTCAACGTTTCATACAGAATCTAAAAATTGAAGGAGGGTGTTGGCGCCTGTGGGCAAAAGCATTTTAGAAATAAAAAAAAATTCAAAAAAATTATACATTAGGAACTCATAGTTAAAAATAAAAACTACAATCTCCAGATTATTGAACAGAAAAAATATTCCTAGAAATTAGCCCATTAAAGAAGAATTATTTATAAGGAACCAGGTAATGGATGTTTGAGAAATTCAGCTATACTTAAAATCATAAAAAAAAATTCGAAGGAGGGTGTTGGCGCCCGCAGGCAAATGGATTTTAGAAATCAAAAAAAAAAATTAGAAAAAAATATACAGTAGAAACTCATAGTTAAAATGAAAAACTACAATCATAAGATTATTAAACAGAAAAAATGTTCCTAGTTATTAGATCATTAAGGAAGAATTATTCATAGAAAACCAAGAAATCAATGTTTTAATAATTCAGCTAGACTTAAAATCATAAAAAAAAATTCGAAGGAGGGTATTGGCGCCCGCAGGCAAATGTATTTTAGAAATCAAAAAAAAAAATTAGAAAAAAATATACAGTAGAAACTCATAATTAAAATGAAAAACTACAATCATCA
>NC_042496.1:38044429-38056261 GCF_005508785.2 Acyrthosiphon pisum
GTATATTTTTTTCTAATTTTTTATTTTGATTTCTAAAATACATTTGCCTGCGGGCGCCAATACCCTCCTTCGAATTTTTTTTTATGATTTTAAGTCTAGCTGAATTATTAAAACATTGATTTCTTGGTTCTCTATGAATAATTCTTCCTTAATGAGCTAATTACTAGGAACATTTTTTCTGTTTAATAATCTTATGATTGTAGTTTCTCATTTTAACTATGAGTTCCTACTGTATATTTTTTTCTAATTTTTTTTTTTGATTTCTAAAATCCATTTGCCTGCGGGCGCCAACACCCTCCTTCGATTTTTTTTTTATGATTTTAAGTATAGCTGAATTTCTCAAACATCCATTACCTGGTTCCCTATAAATAATTCTTCTTTAATGGGCTAATTTCTAGGAATATTTTTTCTGTTCAATAATCTGGAGATTGTAGTTTTTATTTTTAATTATGAGTTTCTACTGTATATTTTTTTCTAATTTTTTTTTTTTGATTTATAAAATACATTTGCCTGTGGGTGCCAACACCCTCCTTCGATTTTTTTTACGATTTTAAGTCTAGCTGAATTTTTAAAACATCGATTACTTGGATCCTATGAATAATTCTTCCTTAATGAGCTAATTACTAGGAATAATTTTTGTTTAAGAATTTGGGGATTATAACTTGATGTCTCCAGTGTCCTAACTGTATAATTTTTTTTAAAATTTTTTTTTTTTGATTTCTAAAATGCATTTGCCTGCGGTCGCCAACACCCTCCTTCGAATTTTTTTATATTATTTTAAGTCTAGCTGAATTATTAAAACATTGATTTCTTGGTTCCGTATGAATAATTCTTCCTTAATGAGCTAATTACTAGGGACATTTTTTCTGTTTAATAATCTTATGATTGTAGTTTTTCATTTTAACTATGAGTTTCTACTGTATATTTTTTTCAAATATTTTTTTTTGATTTCTAAAACACATTTGCCTGCGGGTGCCAATACCCTCCTTCGAATTTTTTTTTATGATTTTAAGTCTAGCTCAATTCCATTAACATTGACTACCTGATGCCCTCATAATAATCATTCTTTGATGAATTTATTAGCATCAATAGTTGTGTGTGCTTAAGAAGCTAGAGATTGTAGTTTTTATTTTTAACTATGAGTTCCTACTGTATATTTTTTTCTAATTTTATTTTTTTGGTTTTTAAAATGCATTAGCCTGCAGGCGCCAACACCGTCCTTTGATTTAGTTTTACGATTTTAAGTCTAGCTGAATTTTTCAAACATCCATTACCTGGTTCCCTATAAATAATTCTTCTTTAATGACCTAATAACTAGTAACATTTTTTCTGTTTAATAATCTGATGATTGTAGTTTTTCATTTTAACTATGAGTTTCTACTGTATATTTTTTTCTAATTTTTTTTTTTGATTTCTAAAATACATTTGCCTGCGGGCAACAACACCGTCCTTTGATTTGGTTTTACGATTTTAAGTCTAGCTTAATTTTTAAAACATTGATTACTTAGATCCCTATGAATAATTCTTCCTTAATGAGCTAATTCGGACGAGGATAAAATGAAACTGATAATTTCGCATGACCAGCAAATCGTCGAGTTGCAGCAGACCAACAAACTCGAAGTGTCCCAGATGCAAAAGTCGGCTACGGAAAAACAGATCGAGCTCACCCAGCGGGTGTTGGTATTGGAAAATTAACGTGATTTGTTGAAGTCCGAAAGGGACGCATTAAAAGAAGAGAACCAGCGGTTGATGGAGGACAAATAGCTACTGGTAATTTATTGTTGAGTTCAAATTGTTTTTCGTCGAGTAAAAAATTAATTCCTATACATTTATTCTATCTTTACGTAGGATACAAGTCTGGGTTAACAAAAGCTATTGAATGAAGTAGAATCCTGGAGGACCGTACTAGAATTGAAGAGTTCTGAAATGCAAGATATCCGTAAGCAAAACGAAAATTTATAGAGGGAAGGCGACGATTTACCAGAAATTTTGCAAAAATTAAAAGCGGCCCAGTCTCGAGTTGAAGATTTAAACGTACAGCTACAGAGAAAGTCAGAAATTGAAATGTATGTATGTTATGCGTGGCATTCTATTATAGTTTTAAAGTCATACAAAATGTATTACATAGTAATTGTTATGCCTCGACCTCATCGTAAAGAAAAAATGTATATATAAATAATAATAATTGTTGATAAGGGGGACGAGGTGGTCAAACGCGTCGGCTGCGGCGCTGCCGGTCGTGGTTTCGATTTTCGGCCACTGGGCGGCATTTTTCTTTGGGCAAGTCACGGTGTTCGGAGAACAAGTGCCGCCATCCCCCACTCCGGGGCATGGCAGAAACCTACGGGTGCCCCATTCAAAATTCTGCCAAAAATACACCCACGTGTAACACACTTACCGTTCCAAAAAAACTTACAGTACCTCCCCCTTCCCAATGGCCTAAGTTGCCGCGGGATAAAAAAAAAATATAGTAATGTAACATGTAGGTAAGAGCAATGAAATTCGTAATAATTGCAAATATCATAGGTACAACAATATATACATCGATAATCAGAGACGTGCTGTGGGAGGGGGGGCTAGGGGACACCCCGGGCGCATGGTTTAAAGGGTCGCCAACATTTTTTTTTATAATATTTTAATCATTACATAAATAAAATATATGAGAAAGATTATTGTTTTACAATTATTTTGGACCATTACAAATTTTTTCTGAACAAAATATTTCCGACTATATTCGAATAGGTAATAGTAATTAGTCAACTGCAACTTTTTATTCTTGTATTATTTGGCTTCATGATAAATTATCGTATTCTTCATCTCAAAATCGACTGCACGTTGAGCACGTGGGGTGCGATAAGCGAAAGTAAATAAAAACCAGATACAAATTATTACCAATTAAATTGGTATTAATGTATTATATATTATTTTTACATTTTACAAATCACCATGTCATGTCAGTACGTTATCTGAATCGATTAAAAGTTCCTAAATCAAAATGGCAAGATCTACAGCAACTTAAAGCAGTGTTACCAAAGAATTGTCATCCGTACTATGACCAAATAAAATCTATATAATTTAATTATCTTAATAATATTTAAATATTATTAATATTCATTTTATGTTAGTAGACAAAATTCTTTTAATTTTAACTGCTCATGCCAGAACTGTATGTTTTTGTTTTTGTTTTATACCTACTATAATGTTAATGTTATTTATATTTTAATACAATTACCAATGAGTAGTTAAAGACTGAACTTGTAATAAGAGGTACACAATTTGTTTTAATGTAAAATTTTAAATGAATACTATGCTTTTTTTCTAACATTACCAGTGAAAATGTTTAAGACTGAACCAGTATACATAAGTACGTAAATTATTTTTATTTTCATTTATTTTAATTAATAAAGATAACAAAGATATTTTATATTATTGTCTATTCAATTTATAGAACAAATCTTAAATTATTATGACAGAATTTTTTGTCATACTATAGTAAAAACCCATTACTTAATACCTAGTATGTCGCATACATTTATGAAAACAACGAAACAATACCTCGTAAGTCATAAATAAAATTATCATTAATAATAATTGGTTAATTTATAAAATAATTAAAATATAACTATAATTTATAGACTATTTTCATATATTTGTAGCAAAATTAGAAAAATATTGATTTTATAAACACATTTATGTGTCTCCTGAAAAAAGTAAATTTTGGACTTACGATGTATTAGAGTTTCACCGACGATATACGATTTACATCAGTACACCATCATTAAAACCAAATTTGCTCTTGAGTTTTTTTAAGGATTTAAGGTAAGACATATAATATATTTTTATTACCTACAATCTACATAGTGTATGAATAGCAGTAGGTAGTTAATGGCAGTATATTTTTGATTTATAGAATGACCCCTAAAAAAACTATCGGGTGCACAAGATAGAAGAAAAAAGAATAACGATTTAGAAAATAAATTGTTAGCCACTTAATGGGAAAAATGGATAAATAAATAAAATCAAGAAAATTATTCATCTAATTCGACTATTAGTTGTAATGAAGCTATAGTAGTGAAATTATAGAGGTAATTGTGTATAATGAATCGTTAGAAAATTCCGATAAATCGATTTCTGAGGATAAAATATTAAAAGAGACTGAAATATTAATTGATGCTTTTAATGTAGAGATTGAAAAAAAATACTTAAACTGAATCTCAAGTTACTCAAGAAATATTCGAAATTGATTTTAATTTTCCTTCTTCTTGGCCACAATTACTGATAAAATTCGTACATTATTGATAAATCATGGTCCCGAAACGGGTAAAAACTCTGATTTTTATTTTTTTGAAAATGTAACTGACAAAAGGTGATTTACAATAAATTGATTCACTAAAATTCTACAATGGTGAAAAGGTTGAGCGTGCCATGAGCGTCCATGGCTATTGTACAGCGATACAACTAAATGTATATATTACTTTCTGTGTATGCTTTTCGCAAACAAAACAATGACTTCTCCATCAATAATAGATCCACAACAAGGATTTAATAATTGGAAAAAGTTAAATCCAAAAATACCTGACCATGATAATAGTAATGAACACCGTACAAACAAGTATGTCTAAATGGGCTTACATTTAATTAAATAGAAATGAAATGCATTATGATTTATGATTAATGATAAATAAAACAGGGGGCAAATATTTTTAATTTAGCCATGGACGCCAAATCTTAACGGAACGACTCTGTCGATAATATTCAATAGTTGTTGATAATCGTCAATTGTCGATCGATCTTTCCATTCTCCTTTCAACGAACAATTTCCAATGAAACTAGTAGGTACACTTTTGTCAAAACTGTTTTTTTGATTTTTTAAAACCTGACGTAGGTATACTTGTATTATAATAATAATTATTTTTGTGACAATTTTAATTATTTAAAAATAACGATATGTGTTTTTTCAAAACTCTATTGAGACTATATTTGACATATACTTGTATTATAATTTGAAATAGTTAAATATAAATGGTATATTATAGTATGCAATTACATAGCTAATATTTAAATACTCTGATTTAATTGTGCCTATATTCGACTAATGTATTATTATTATTTATAATGCCAAATAAGATCTGCTGAAACTGATACACACTTGTAACTTGTAAGACGAATTCGATACATGCTGATAAATCATTAATACTTATAACTTTTACAATTAACATCCAATTATACTTTCAAGTTGTGATCACAGTTATTATTATTAACCTAATCTTAGATCATATACTACGAATGGGCCCATATTCAGATAATTTAAAGCACATATTAGCGACAAGTATCTGACTAAGATACGTACGCGAAGAGAAATGTCTCATATTTATCTATGTGAATTGATATGTATCCATAAAAATGTCAGAGACTCGTGGCATATATTATGTGCTTCAAATTGTTTATACGAGTGAGCTAGGTATGGCTCCATCTATAGTATTAATTGATCTAAGCTTAAGGTGTCTACAATCAAAAGATCAACTTGATAATCAAACACTGAATTTAGGCAACCAACTCAGGATCTTTTTATTCAAAGTGTCCTAATAACTATATCAACTTGGTAGTTTCAGACAAAGAGTCGAGTGGCCTTTGCAATTCAAGATTCTTTCCTACATATTCGACATTGTTAACCTAACTATTGGCCCTTCACACTCCTTCAAGTCCTTCTTCCCCCTTCTCACACAACTATACAGAGTCAGCCACCCTCTTTCCACACTTTCATATATGATGGGTATTCTGTCTATCCATCTCTTTTTAAGTCTTCTCAACCTTCACTTTCCCTCTACATTTACTTCTTTATTCGCTCTCACTATACCCTTATCATACAGTGACTTCGGTCTACCTCAATCTAATCTCTCTTATATTCACTACAGTACATATATGCCTCTCCACAACACTACACTTCCTTTAATTAATAAATTTCCTATTACATCTTCTTTTGCCCCATACACACCCAACTTAATATTCTCATATCTGCTAAACACAATCCGCTAACCTAACCATACCTTACATTTTTTTTCGTCTTTTCCTTTCATACGCGAAACATTCTGAAATCCTGTTGACCTCTTTCCTTATCCTCGCCATATCATATACTTCCTAATTCCTATTCACTCAGTCTCTAGTCACATACAAGTCATTGTACTTGATCATCGGTGAAAATATTTAAATATCATTGAGCCAATTATCTACCCAAAAGAATTACATAACAAAAAAATATCAAAATTTTCCTAATTTTTATCACGACTTTATTGATAGCCAGAATAGTGTTATACCAGTATAGTTACAGCACAAATAATTGAAAAATTGTGAGCAACACATCCCCTGATCAATTAACAATAATAAAAAGAAACCTACTGAAAAATAAGTAAATACATACCCCGTGTCCGAATGAAAATCTGCTATAAAACTTGAGTCTTCGAAACACTGCAACGTTCGCACATTTCAGTCTGCTTATGATATATATTATTCCCAGTTGAAAATCTTCACTGACGAATACCATTTCTGAAATAATACGCAGCCTGCAGTAAAATGTTCAACGACATTCTTATGGCCTAAGCGTTACAGATATTATATTTTATACATATATGTATAATGTACCTAACTATTATGTGTTAGTTAATAGTTTGTATTTTAGAGCGGACTTCGGAAGCAATGAATGTTTTGATTTTACAATGATGTGTATATGATTCTCGTAAAACGATTTTCTTCTCTTGTTGTTATTCAACAACTACAAACTGTCGGTATTTAAAATGTAAATTAAATATTTAAACTATCATTTTCTATACATTACAAAATGTTCAAAATATTTCGACTAGTTTTCAGTGATTTATAGACATTTTAATTATGAAATGTTTCTACTTCTGTATTCTATAAATGTCAATAAAATATTATTCGTTGGGTCAAAAAGCTTAAAAATAACACAAAGTTCCTCGTGAGTTGTATAATAGCAGATAACTATTAGAAATATATAGGCACGTTTTTTTTATAAGCATTTAAGATTCAAATTTCTAAAAAATTCATCATAATCTAGACAATTTGCAAAATATTTTGTAGTCAGATATTCACACGAAAATCACAATATTATTTATTAGTTATTACTGTCTTTACTCAGGATCGTTATTCGTTTGTTCGTAAGTATTTTAATAATTTATACATGGATTTATTCTTATTACTAATAATTACAGTATAGGTATGTTTATTTTATTTCAATAAATTTATTTAATACCATACCAATAAATTATATATTGATTAATAATGTTTGGAACATTGTGTATGTTCTTGTAATGTACCTACCAATGTGTAAAAAATAAATAGATATAATAATAACTGTTAAATTTTTGGGGACATATAATAGGTAACGCATTCGTATATGTATTACACTATTTATATATTATGTACCTATAAGGCTATATGACTATACGAGTATATGAGTATATATTATTAATTATAATATGTGCGCACACGTCAGGATAGGCAGTTGACCATTCTGTGACCATTACTTTTATGTGTACATGGTTATACGTCCCTAATCCCTATGATACAGATATTAGATGAACAATGGAAGTTAAGTATGTGACACTAAATTAATGGTTACTTATAACTTATAACGTTGTATTTGGAAAAAAAATCACCAGTTATAAATTAAAATTGTATCACGACTATTATCAGTAATAACATATATTTATATAAATTAAACCAAAACATATATATATATTTCAAGTACCCTATATAGGTATGCACCTGTTAATTATAAGTATTGTACGATTAGGGACTGGAAAAACGACGACGACGTTTATATCTCGGGTATTTTATAAATTTCTAGTTCGGAACTAAAATATGCGCCTACAACACTTGGATAGCACATTTTCGTGACATTAAATAATTATTTTAAGTCTTAAAAGTACATTTAAGCCCCAAAAGAATATGAAAACAAACCTTCTTTAATTATCGACTGTTTCGGTGAAGTCCGTGACGTGTGTAAACTGCGACGCCGATGAGGAAACGCTCCAGAATACACAACTTAAAATTATATTGTGATTTATGAAAAATAAAATTATGCGGAACGCAGTAAGTTTTATGCACATATCTGCTTTGCATATTGAAATTTTAGAATTTTTAATCGACTGTGTCTTCTTCAACGACTTTGAGATTTGCCATAGAATATAAATGACAGATATTATACTAGGTACGTCAATATGATGAATCCACGGATATAATATAATGCAACTTTTTATATCAAAGAGTTCCGTGTTAAGAATCAATTTGTTCGTTGAAATTTGATATGACAATAAACCAAAATAGTTTATAATTTTGAATTTGAATTATAATAATAAAATAATATTAACATAATACCTAGGTATGTATTATTTAAATTATTATTTTCGTTTATTAATTTAATTATTGATTAAGATGGTGAATAAATATCAGAAGTACAAGCATATTTTTATGAGAGCATATTATTGTATTTTATGAATCATTTAATAAAAATGTGATAGAGCTAACAAAAAAGATATACAGTAAATGCATCAATTTTACAGTAAAAACTAGATTTTTAAAATTCCAAGTCTATAATTTTCTCCAAATACTGCTGATTACAAAATTAATAATTATGATTTAATATGTTTATTTTAAATTTATCGGATATATTTTAGATTTTAGATTCTGAGCGGATCGATGACTGTATTAATTTTACAATGAAGTGTTCTTTAATTTTGTAGTTTTTTTAAATTATTTTTTCTTGTGGTCTGTGTAAACGATAAGTAGGTATACGTAATAATGATTCAATTTTCATATATAATATTTTATTATATGCACTCAGTATGTAATCATGTGTTTATTTTTAGTTTAGTTGTAGGTATTTAGTAAATAACAATTATAGGTACCAATACGAAATCGTGTTTTCGGATAACAGTTTATTGTTTGTATTAGTACCTATACCATAATAGGGAATTACATTTTGTAAGATTTTAATTTAGTAGGTGTAGTGCATAACTGATGTACAAATGTCTTTAAGGTTTTTTAAGGCCGCTGTAAGATTAAATTGTGAGTATCCTTGCATTAAATTGTTAGGATTTTTTCATATGAATAACAACATTTTATAGAAGATATTTACATATATATAAATCTATCAGAAACTATTTAACACTGAATGTTGATAGTAAAAAGCTATTAAAATATCTATTATTTGAATTTATTTGTTAATAATAATTAAGACTTAGCAGTAATATTAGCAGTAATCTTGTTCCTTTTACAAAATGTTTTTTAATTATTCTTAATTCAATTTAGATTTAATATCAAGTGATCTATGACTTATGAATAATCATTCAATGATGAATTTAATAGTTACATTCCCCATTACATTAATTGGATTATAAATAAGAATAAACTACAGTTTCCAGCTTTTACTACAACATTATTTAATATTTTATTTTATGTTTTTAATTTTTTAAATGCTGTATGCACTTTGTCCCGGTGCTTTTACACGTAATTTAATAAAATCGATACTAGTATACATAATCCGTTTTGAAAACGCCCAGAAAAGTATTTGTTTTAAGACTGTCTGTCTTGCGATAACAACTAATTTAATTTTAAATGTTTTGTTATATTATGTTATAATGGAAATCAATAATTACCTATAGTAAAATATATAATTGCAAAACATTTAATATCTATATTTAGCCATCTAGGGTATAAACTACACTAATAAAGTGTAAGTATGCTAATGAAATTTATGAGGTATATAATGGATTTATGTATATAATATATAAAGATTAATAACGTTATATTGTTTTAAATACTTCGCGCAAATCTAAGGTGATACCCGGCGTATAGTATAGGTATCAGTGGCGTAGCCAGGATTTTTTCGGGGGTGGGGGGGGGGGGCTCATCGCCTTTTACACTTTTACACATTAAAATATACGTACTAGCAAAGATAGATAGCTAAAAAGTGTTAATACTTATAGTATATTTTTTAATATTTTAAATACAATTTAAGACTTTTTGAGCAACTATCATAGACCATTGAAATAATTTTTAATTTTGTTAACATTTTGGGGGGGGCTGCAGCCCCCTTAGCCCCTCCCCTGGCTACTTCACCGATAGGTATATAGATTATGTACATAATATTAATATTATTATATACATTATGCAAAAACGTACGTATTAAACTTAGCGTGGTGAAACGAAGACGGGCTTTGGACTGTTCGGTCTCGCGTATTTTATATATTGCGCTTTTGCGATTAAACTTATAAATGCTTCTAAGTCACCCAGTTAACAGATTTTACGTGACAATAAATTTTTAATTTAAATCTAAAAAGTAAATGTAAAATAGTAATAATATGAAAATAAACTTACGCGTAAACATCGACTCTTCCGGTGAAACCTATATAGCTACAGTGCCACCGTCGCCGAAGAAACAGTTATCTTCATCCATCTTCATCTCGCTCCGAACTGAAACTTGAAAGTATCGAAATATTTTATGAAAATAACCTGATCATAACGAAATGTGCGAGTTTGTATTAAAACTTACATCGTGATATATACGGCTCAACGAACTGTCCGTCTATATTGATTGCTAATTATTTTTTTGTTCACTCAAATCAAATACAATATTATATTATACTTATAATACAATAGTATTTGCTGAAATTAATAGAATTGTTAATCGTCGCCGAAAAATTTTGACAATTGACGATTGCCATAGATATTATAAAATATATTATTAAATTTGATAAATCCATAGAACTTATATATAGATAGAGTCTATCTTAGTCCGTGCGGTATATTGATAAAACGTATGTTTTTCTACAGAAATCTTTGTGATCTGCAATGCATAAAAAAATGTACATATAATATTATTAAAAACAATCTAATAACGCTTGCAGGTTCATTAGTAGCTAAACTTAGTATAGATAGCACCATAGAACATATAAATCATAATATTATGTTTAATTTAAGACATGTGACTAAAATATTTTGTGTCAATAATATGAATCAATACAAATGTACTGAGCGTTCGGCAATTGGCAACATTATACTATTATCTATTAAAATGTTTACAGATTTTCAGTTTCCAATTTTATTAGCTTTTGTTTCTATGAATTTCAATAAAACATTATTTCTAGGGTAAAAATACTTGAAAATTTAATACAAGGCTCCTACTATATTGTTACTTTGACATTTGAACAATATTAAAAATCCTTAGTCACAGTTTTTTTTTATAAGCATTTAAAGTTCAAAAATTAACAAAATATGGAAAAATCAAGAAAAATTAGCAAATAATTTTGAGTTCAGAATTCATAAAAATTATTCTTTTTAGATCTTAAAATATTATAAATTTATAAATTTTTCTTTAAAGATTTTAAAATATGATACAAGATTACTTATAAAATTATATAACTTTATAAAAGAAAAATGTCTACAAGAAGGTCAAATCAAATTTTTATGAGCGTTTGATATTCAAATTTTTACAACAATGGATATTCATTCGATTTCTCACGTAGCGATTTTCTTATTGTGTTGTAATTCAAAAACGAATAACTGTAGATACATGAACATTTCACTGAATGCTTATTTTACCAATTCTTATACTTGATACTTGACTTTTTTTTTGACTTTGCTTTAATGGATGACACTGTTCCAAGCTGATAGCTTCTGCCAGTGAGAATGATTTGAAGAGAGAATTTATGAACTGATTATGCTCCCGGGCTGTTATAATTGAGTTTGAGAGGTCAGAAATTGATGGGACGGTGGATGTATTTTTGTGAGGTAGCAAATCTTTTGCTGATGTCG
>NC_042496.1:38056361-38057182 GCF_005508785.2 Acyrthosiphon pisum
TTCGGTTGGGACAGCGGTCATGAGTTTGGATGCCACTTGGCGCCAGGCGGAGCCAGGTAGAAAAATAGGTGGCACTTTGGGTGAGGGTGGAGGTGATGAGTTGGTGTTTGAGTCCAGGTTAGATGAAGAAATGGAACCACGGTCTGAGTTTTCCTCGTCTTCGGAAGGGGGAAGGTGTGTGTCGGAGTGTTGATTGTCAAGTTGCGTAGGAGAGGGAGGGGATGTGCGACCTTTCTTAAAAGCGGCAAGAGGCGGAGTGGACTTGCGTTTGACTGTGTTGCGTCCGCGGGTCATGGCGATGCGGGATGCGAATTAGTTGTGGAGTGCGATTGGACGCGACCCGGCTGCGTACACCCCTCAGGTGT
Organism: Acyrthosiphon pisum; assembly: GCF_005508785.2. Lineage (NCBI taxonomy): Eukaryota > Metazoa > Arthropoda > Insecta > Hemiptera > Aphididae > Acyrthosiphon > Acyrthosiphon pisum. Next base: position 38,056,727 of record NC_042496.1, read on the forward strand.
ACTTGCCTCGTGGTCAGGGGGGAGTAGAGAAGAGAACTTACGTGTGGAGAGTGAAGTCTGAATGACTGTTGAGCTCGAAGTGCTAGCTGCTGACTTGGAGTTCACTTCGTTGGAGTAGGTGGTGTTCATCAGCTGCTGTTGAGCGTAGCTAGATGTGACAACTTGATGTGACAACTGAAGGTGATGAACTATGAACTATATTATATAGTTAAATATAGTTTATACTTGATACAATTTTCAAAATATTTTTAATTGTTTTGACCAGTTTACGGACAATTTCATGTTTCAATATTTTTTTTTTTTTTTTTTCTATGAATATCAATAAAGTTTTATTTGTTAGACCAAAGTGTAAAAATTGAATACAAGGCTCCTGATATATTGTTACAATAGCAGGTTAAAAAATATTAAATATACATAGTCACAATTTTTTTTTATAAGCATTTAAAGATCAAACTT
>NC_042496.1:38057232-38063661 GCF_005508785.2 Acyrthosiphon pisum
AGCAAGTCAAATTAAATTTTTATGAGCGTTTGAAATTCATATTTTTACAACATTCGATATTCACTCGATTTCTCACGTAACGATTTTCTTATTTTGTTGTAATTAAAAAACGAATGACTGTAGGTACTTGAAAATTTCACTGAATGTTTATATTAGCATTTTATATATACGATAAAATTTTGAAAATAATTTCACTCTTTTTGAGCTGTTTACGGACATTGTAAGTTTTCAATTTTTTTAGTTTTTTTTTCTAGAAATATCAATAAAGTTTTATCTATTAGGCCAAAAAGTGTAAAAAATTAATACAAAGCTCCTGATACATTGTTACAATAGCAGTTGAAAAATATTAAAAATACATAGGCACAATTTTGTTTTATAAGCATTTGAAGTTAAAATGTTGTTAAAATTTATCAAATTTAAGATTCAATAATTATTTTGTAGTTAAAAATTTATAAAATGGTCAACTTTTATATCTAAGGATTGAAAATTTAAAACAAGATTCCACGTAAGTAGTTTATTCTGTTACCAAAAAATCTAAAAACACATAAGCACAGTTTATTTTTATACTCATTTTAAGTTCAAATTTGGACGAATTACATATTAAAATACCTAGAATAACTATTTTAGTTATTTTGTTGCGATTGTATAATATTATTCGTGGGTACATGAAACTTCTAAAGTATACTATTATATATCTATGATAGTATCACGGTTTGCTGTTGATGTATAACGCTTTATAAGTACCGAATGAATATTGTGATATGATTAATTTGGAATTTATTATAGCTGGTACCAATAATAGGTCAATTTTTTTTTAATACCATAGATAAGTATATAATATGTCTTATACTTAGACTGACATACCGTCTCCCCTCAGAATTGTTTTTCTTATACAATGATATTATATCATTGAATTCAAATTTAATATCATCCATTATACAGTGACCCACTTGCAATCTACTGTACAGCAGAGCGACATCCACTTACCCTCCTTTTTTTTATGGCGTTTTAGTTATTTTGTACCTATACCTACATTTTTAATGCCATATTCCCCAAGAAGTGTACGTCCCTGTACCTGTAATTATTTCATAAAATGTCGTGTCACAATTACTCGGATTACAAAATATTTTTAGAGATAATGAATGTTTACAGTTTAAAATGATATAAATAGGTAGGTATTAGGTTAATAGATATTGTTAATATATATGATTAATATATAATATATAGTTAATAGTTATTATAGAGGTGTTGCAGGTCCTAAGAGTCTGAAGCAAAAATTTTCTTTTTATATCGAAGATTTTAAAATTTAATACAAGATTCCCCAAAACTGTTTCCTCCTTAATAACCTAACCAAAATATTTAAACAATTATTTAATTCATGCACAATTCGTGCTATACGGTTGAAGGTGTACTTATACCTATTATAAAATATATTATAAATCATAATAAATCGTGCACCTGACGTAATATGGAACGGACGTTATGGAGATTACCTATAAAAAGACTCGGTGGTATACAGTTTACTGGTGAATAATATAGTAAATGTCTACAATTTATACACATAACTTCGAAGATAAATAAATTAGTTAAAAGTAAAACTGTGTTCGCAACCACCGTCACAACGTATATTCACTTCACACTCGTGACTTTATAATTTGATTATACAAACTATATCTGACGATTTATCAGCAGCTGGTATAGTCAGTCCTTCACTGCAGTCGTACACGACTACACGAGCACTAAAGTTCTAGACGCCACGGGAGGGAGCTTCACCATAGTGTCGGCAGATATTACAACAACAGGAGCCAAAATAATAGTAATAATATAATAATTTGATAAACGGCGAGGTAAAATAATATCCATTTTTAAAATTTCCCAGTGGCTTACTCCCTGCAGTGAGAAGGTATGATAAACCTGCACAGTGCATCGTAAAGTGCAATTGTAATATATATTGTTTTATACCTACCGGTAACTATAAGCTGTACATTGCGTTGCATAAAATATATCATTTACCATAATTGCGGTGCACAATATACCACTGCAGCCGTTAAGACGAGCGAGGTCAAAAAATTAACTATACGTATAGTAACCTATATAAATATATTATAATAATATAATAATATACTGTATACACACACCATGCTCCGATCTATCAAAAGTAATTATTTTATCCCTGGACTTTACACTGGGAAAACGGTTTTAATTAAAATCCAAGTGCGACGATAGTTTTGGGCACGCGGTGGGGACATTGTCACAAAGCTGCTGTTGGTGGGCTGTCGCCGGTTTAAAAAAAAGAGTTTTCACGCTGGTTCGAATTATTTATCGCCCAGCAGTCTTGTCGAGATGCGTTTTGATCTTAAAACTTTTTCAATCCACACCACCACAATTTGTTTCGCCGTCCCCATATTACGAGAGTTTAATCTCGGCTACAGCTGCAGTAGGTACACTCTGTGTAACAAGTGGGTAACCCATCCGACTTGTAGATGGGAGGTACCTGCAGCTTACAGACCACTTGTAGGATCCGCAGATTGGCTAGCGTTACGACACTCAAGTTTTGTGTGTGGTCACTGGTCACTTATTCCCTGGGATCATCGTAATAATGTATACCTAAACACAGAATAAGTATAAGTGATATATATCGTGTATATTGTGGGAAGAGGGTTAGCGCCTTAAATTGAACATCACTACAGGAGTTAAAATGGCACAAAATTATAAGGAGTATATTTTATTTTGAGCGTTCCGTGTAATTTTTTCCTCCTTACAACAATGCGCATTGATTTGTTGAACTAAAAATGTTTTTATCAAAATATTAAATTATTTTGTTAATAGATAGATAACAAAAATTATGCCTAAGTATATAAGAAATTAAATTAAAACAGTATCCACAAATATAGTAAGCACAAAAATTATATTTTTCTTTCTTCTTAGAACTTAATTTTACAAAATGTGTAACAATAATCGAATCTAATATAATATAGTTGTTTATATTTACATTTATTTAACATTTTCAATTTAAATACCATATTATGTACAAGGATGACTATAGTGATTAGTAACCCATGAAAATATAAGTAATTAAAATTTTTTTTTTTAATGTTTAAGAATGTCTAAGTACTATATTTAATATTTTACATTAAATATCAGTATTATTTGTAATTAAAATTAAACAAAACAAATTAATTCCTTATATTTTCTAAGATATTGTTGCCTGGGTAGTTCATAATAAATTATCTACCATACACCTTCTATTTATTTGTAGTGATGTTATGATATCCCTAGATGTTTATATTATGGTCCACAATTCATATTATACGTACAGTTCTATTCATTTATAAAAATTAAACATATTACTCCTATAGTAATGCAAGTCATTGGTCACCCACAAATTATTAAATTATATTTTAATTTTGCATACTTTTATACAATAAAATAGCTGTAAAATATTATGTCATTAGTTATAATTTATAATGTAATTATTGAGCGATTTTCCTATATGCAGGTAATGATATTACGAAGTTCGCTTAGGAAATTTATGAATATTTCCTGTAGTTTTCAAGTGGATAGGTTTAAAACTATATTATACCAGTTAAGTTAAATTTGAAAGCTTACCATAAGAACCAAGAAATAAACTTTAAACTAGTTTTCATCCCAGCGATGCCCGCATTTATCGAATCTTCTGTTGAAATTAATTTCCCATTAATTAAAAATGATGGTTATACATACCGTTATATTTAGAACAAAAACAGCTTTTTTTTTACTTCATGTAATTTTATTTTATACCTTATTTTAATAGGTTTAGGCGTATAGTGTATAATAATAAATTTGTACCTATTATAACATTTTCGATCTGCGTTATTATGTTATGTATTAGGTTCGAACAGTTTATAAGAGCATACAAAATAAACACAGAAAATGATATGTGCATTATATACGTGCTATGGACATATTATAACATTATTATAAAACCTACGCAGAATTATTATTATTTTGTTGTGGTTTTTATACGAGTCTAATAATTTATTTTATCAGCGTGAATCCCGCAGCACGAAAATTTATCTTTATTATACGTGAATTAACGTGTAATTTTTTTAAGATACAAAATGTAGGAGTCTAAATTAAGAAGTCGTTTTAAAACTTTTTGCATTAAAAACGCGTAACTTACAGTTGTAGCGCACTAAAATATTATAAGTATACAATTCTAAATTCTTACAAAATTCAATTTACACTCGTTTCTATTCGCGCCGGTATCGCTCAAGTGCACGCATACTTCGAAACATATTAATTTGACGTGGAAGAATTTACAATTTCACATATTATTATGGTTTACTATTATTTCTGAATACCGACGACGTGATCGTATTACACACCACCGATGGGACATTAGAATTTATAATACGCGTCGTCGAACTTGTATAATTCTATGATATTGTAATTACGTCGTTGTATTTATTTCATAGATTAGACTTCACTTTGATAAACGACGAAAGACGAATACAAGTAGGTAGATATTATTATCATAATATCATAATAATGCTCCGTTAATATTACTATTATAAGCGATATTATACCGTTTACAAATAAACCGTGCACACAGGCAACGCGCACTGTCATGATGGTAAGATAAGTGTTCTGGAAGACAGAACCATTGACTGTAGTTATGTATAGGATGACTACCGCAGTGTTTACTAAATGATAAATACATATTATTTTATCACTGATATCATTCAGTGATAAACAAAATCGAGTGTATTTACTACGCTTTGAGACGTAATAATGCGTTGTAATTGTGTATCATAATAGACGTAGTCTGTCTGTCAGCGTGTTTGTTATTGTCAGCAGTCTGTAGTCGTACCCCATTCCGCTGTACGAAACACTCCGTCAAAAACAATAAAGGACAAAATAATAATATTAATGCAATCCTGTCTGAGTAAATCATCCCACGCCATAGTTCCCGCACGATCGACGTATCCCCCACAAAACATATATTTTTCATTCAATTATTATTATTTGTTTTATGACGATTAAATTTAAATTTAGTATTATAATCCGAAAAAAATAAATATATTTTGTAAATCCTCAGATTTTTGTTTTTCGAAAAACGCGTGGAATTATAATTAATAATAATACGCGGATCTATCCAAAATATTATTCGTCATTGTAAATATTGAACGTTATATTTTATATTTAAGAGAAAAAAAACTTTGAATTATTTTATTTTGTTCGTTGAATAATACTTTATTTGTTACGAGGTCCAAAGTAATATATATTGTATTTATTATACGCATACGTGCCAATAATGTGAAGGTTGTCCAGTTTGTCACCAATTATTTCGAGACCAGAATGGATGATATCGAGAGTGTCAACACTCAACAGATATAGTATGCTCATTAAATTAAATGAGTCAACCGCGGAATAGGTTTAATATGAGGTCAAAATACGTCGGAAACGAATGTTTATCGTGTAACATTTCATGTATATAACTAGGAAAAACCTATAAAAAAATATACCTTCGAGTATATTTTCAATTTTAGCAGACTTGGTCACACAGGCGCACATAGGGGTTGCTAGGTGGTGCTTAGAACACCCCCAGTATTCAAATTAGCTCCCTCGGTTCTCTGTAAAATTAATTTCAGTATTTTACCAATCGTTTGTAAATTATTGTGGTTAATTGAGTCGGATATTTTTTTTTCATTATATATATAGACAATAGTAGGTACTCGAATTCATGATTAAAAAAATATTGTATGAATGTACTTTTAAGCGTTTCACTTTTCGTCTAAACATTAAACAATAAACGGCAATCATATTACAGAAAATTATATTATTGCTATGTTTTACACTATTGTAAGACGAAGACAACACATGCGGATGTAGCGCCTTCTTAACAGTCGTACAGACAATTTTATTCATTGCTATTTACATGTATAAGCTTTTAAAACTATCGCAATACAATTTACTATATTATTAGGGGGTGTGGTTTGATCAAACTCGCCATTATCTAAAAAGTCAATAAAGCCTGACGAAATGTCAGGTGTGTTTATATCAGATACCTGACTATCGTTGTTGTCTGACATTTTTTAAATAATATTTCACATCAACTGACAAACTAACAGTGCACTGAGATTTATCATAAATATTAATATGTTTCGTGAAAAATTAAAACAGCAATAAGCATTTTTTTCAAAACATATGTCACCCATAATATTTATAACACTATATAAAATCTCACACACACGCACACACACACACACACACATTTACACACACACACACACACACACACACACACACACACACACACACTCGCAATATTATGTTTAAGAGAAAAAAGAAAATGCATTTAAGCAAAAATCTTTGAAACGTGTATAAAAAAATTATTATTTGTCTCGACCATTATCAGATGCGTTAGTAACGATTCGTCAGTTCATT
>NC_042496.1:38063711-38072232 GCF_005508785.2 Acyrthosiphon pisum
TCTGGTAGCATGGACGCCATGAACCACCATCAACAGCAACAACAACAACAACAACAACAGCAGCAGCAACAACAACAACAGCACCCTAATCTGTGTACCATAATTTATTCCAGCACACCCAATGTGCGCCTATGATTGCAGGTTGCTGCTTAAATTATGTTTTCGGATTCGCATCTTTGAAGGTAGTTCTAACGATAAATGATCGTGGCCCGTGGGCATTATGATTTTACAAATTTACAATATATTGAAAATACAATAAGATGGTTTTGAGTTATGCACAAACTTTTGACATTATTTAATAATCTCGTACATGTTATGATTTACAAGTTCGAAACGTAAGAGTATGAATATTTTTTTTTTACTATATTATATAATATACCTATTCTGCAGTTGATCAAAAAGGAATATAACATTTTTATGAAAAATAACCTAAGATGTATATTAAAAACAGCTGACAACAATTCACGCACAATACAGCTCAACTTATGTTGTGCAATGATCATCTCTTGGGAATTGTATGTGTCATATTATTGTTATTATTTTAAATTAAGAATAAACATCACGAATTTTCACGCAAACGACAAAATTCTGCAGGGAACTGTAGAGGTTACTGATGCCATTGATTTACTTCTTAAACAAGTTAAAACTTTTCAAATGATCTATAACAATATTATATCTAGTAGGTATTTTCTTTATGTAATATAATAAGAATAATGGCGTTATATTTACCATGATAAAAAGGTCATACCTATATTTTATTACAAAGTTTTAAGTTCAGCCTCTATTTCCGATTTTAATTAATATTATTTAATATACGTCATGTTAGTGATCATTAACAAAAATTAAAAATCCAAATCATAATATTATTATAAAATATAAGACGTATTGTAGGTATGAACACTTCGAGCTTCACAAAAATATTTAGTTCAAAATCACAAGAATCGACTTAGTAGACTATTATAAACCAGTCATATAAGCGTAGTATACCGGCTGTACAATTAATATTATATTACAGTTTAATTTATATAGTCCGTACTTCTTATTGTTTTATAATAGTATGTGATAACTGAAACACCGATCAAACAATACGCATAGTTACCAATATACGAAACTCGTTATGGAATTTGACGAAAAAGTTATAAAAGAAATATGTAAGTACCTGCGTACAACCTGTATGTATCTATAATATTATCATATAAATAATAAAATAAATGTGACGTGAATAAATGTGATTTTGTGAGTATACGACATACCTATACGCGTATTCGTACTAAATAATATATTATTATTATTTATTATACATTCTTTGACGTCACTATGACAATCGAATATTCGATTGAAATTTGAACTTCGGGAAGCCTATGTATATAATAGAATATTATTTTATTATAACGCCCGAGATTGTTGCGCGACATTTTAAATAGGTAATAGTACTATATAATATAATAATATATACTATCGCATGTACCTAAGTGTTAAAGTGCATGACGTATGATTGTACAGATATTGAACACCATAGGTACTTCACAGCGAATAAAATCCGATACCCAAAATCGTCGGAAATATAGTGAAATATAATAGTATTTCATATTTTCGGCCCGGTGAAATATTCGGTAACCGACGTGAACAAAACCCACACGGCCACACTCAACACTTTCTGGTAGGTATATTATACTTAAATAAGACAGATATACTTTAAAATATATATTTTTAATATGTTAAAAATGTATTGTATCTAAAAATATCCAAAATGTTTAGAAATATTCAAATCCAATATTTCTAAGTAGGTACTTATTACAATAATACGCTCGTATGTTAGTTGAAAATATGTCTTAAAAAAAGGGCATTAGAGAAAAAACATTTTGGGTGAAACCCAAATCTTCCAAATTCAGAATAAAAATTACTTACTAATAGATTTCAATAAAATGTTGTATAATATGTATATTTAATTTGAAAATGTTGTACTAAAATAATTCAAATATAAAACTCAATTTTATTTTATTTTACAATTTAAATTCGATTAAAAAGTGATGATTCGATCGGAGATTTTGATAATTGATAATTGTATATATTATTTTATAAACACAACATTTTTTTTATAGACATTTTAACTTTTAAGTTCATATTTAGACGAGCTCGATATTTAAATGAAGAATTATGATTTTGGTTATTTTCTTGTAATTTAAAAATATTATTCGAGGGGTATTAAAATGTTTACGAATATTACTTTTACTATGATATTTTATATAATATACAATAAGTCAATAACATTTAGATACATTTTATGATATGTATTTATACGGCATGGACTTATTCACACAATTATACTGTTCTATGGTAAGTCAATATTGAGTCAAAATTTAATAACAATATACCTACTTGTCTATCCACCTATTTTTATTCAACAATATAATATTTATGTTTATATATTTTTTTAAAAGGTCACGGATCGGAATCAAACGATTCCCCACTTATACATATCCCTAATATTAAAATATCATTATACTATCAAATATATAACTAAATAAGTTCATAAAAATACAAAGAAATTGACAAAAGGAACTTTATATAGGTAAACTATAAGAGTAAGTATAGGTATATGTATATTTTATTTTATTTTATTCAAAATATTTTTATGAGAGCAGTTAATGCATGTGTGGTAAATCCGAAAGTAAAGATAAATCCATTTACTACTTACTAGTTCATTAAAGTCTGAAAAAAAAATCATTAACTTCGGGGAAAAATCTCATTAATATAAAATAACTGCAGTACAATGTACATCAAAATGGTACGCTGTGGTGCTAATAAAATAAATACAGTACCTATATTATACACATTAGGTACACATAGAAGTACAACTGTTATAAAAAATTATTACTTGTAAAGTTAAAAGTAATAATAGTACCTATAGTATAATATAACAATTATAAGCTATACTGGCGTAATTTATTATTTAATACTAAATATTTAATAATAGTGATATATTTAAGCCCTACAACAGCGGTCAGAAAAGTTATTTTCTGTATCGGCTTTAATATTGTATAAAATATTTTTTGTTTACTTATTTTTTTTATAGTTCAACGTACGGAAAGGGCTATGGAGTTTACCAATAAGTTTACCACAACAGGCGAACGCGAATGCGATTACGCGATGTTGTTATTTATAGTGTACACAAAGAATGACAATTGAGGACCGAGGCCTGGGGTATATTCGTGGTTATATGTGTACCTAAAAGGTAAAAAGTAGTTGCCTATACTCAAAAATGTAATCCCAGAATCACCACTGTAATTACCATAACAATGATACGCAGAGTAGAGGCAGCAGATATGAGACAAAAAATAGTATGTGTGGCTCGTGCGAGATGGTAATATTTCAATTTTGGGCAAAATTCAGCCCTCGCCTGTAGACGTCATCCACTACTGAAATAGCTCACTTCCCAGTGACTTCCCACCCTTGCCACACAAACGCCATAATTCAGAGTAAGTACATACAAATTGTACAACTGTAAGAGTAGTAAATAATTAGTTAAATTTAAAGTTGAGATAAGCGAATTATTGAACCAACGTTTTGCGCTTATAAAATACTCAAAATACTTAGGTATAAGTGAGTATAACTAATTGTTCAAAATTAAATTTGTATGCACCATAAGAAAACTTCAAAAATTATTCTGCTTCAAAATATGAATTTAAAAATGTATAGTGCCATTGAAAAAAGTAAAAACCTAAATAAATAAAAATTGTAAGTAGAAAATATAATTGTTTTAAAAAATGCTGTTTTGGAACTACATCAAAGAGTAATGTAAAAAAAGTTATAACTTCGAAATAATGAGTGTAGACACTTAGATTGATCATCTCTTATATATAGTTACAATAAACTCAATCATTTGCAGTTATAACGTGTAAATCCAACATGTATTTATTGTATTTGGTTAAGTCAAAATCAGTAAGTAAATATTTAAGCCAATTTCAACAATTATTGCCAAATCCACTTAGTAATAATACACAACCAAAATCTTAACTAATCGAATTCATAAGCTTGACGCCTTGTCTACATAGACAATTTAAATATAACTAGAACTATATTTCCTTCATTTGGCACATTTACTATATAGGTACATATTTTTTTTTAAAATAAAATTACCTATAATAGGTAAACATAAACAGTTAACGACGAGTTGAACTCCTGACTTACTGACTCAATAACTATAAAATACTAAAACTATTTAACGAAAACTATAAACTACTCTACACACATAATATACAAGCTATGTAATATGTATAATATATTTTAAGTTATAAGAAAAATTTAAATTATTTGTATTATATTTGTACAACAGTACATCATACATTAGGTACCTACAATCAATACAACACAGTCTCAAAAGATAGTAAAACCAAAGTATTTTACACAAACATACTTCATTGACTTTGGAAAAAAACTTACAAGAAGTACCCAATATTATTATTGTCTATTGATAATAATGTTAAAATCGAATTGGATACTTTTTGAACACGTAGGTGTTTTGAAACTTATAAAACAGTTTTGTCTCCATTTTAAAACTGAAAACAAATATCTTGATTGTAAAAATCACGAGACTAAAACTCGTGTAATAAAAACCCAACTTGTCATAAAAATATCAGAGTTACATGTTGGATCTAAGGTTATGATAATATGTTATACAGCGACGCTATATTAAAAATAAAAGTTGTAACTTATAATTCATATAAAACACGCCAAGTCATTCGAAATTCAGTAAGTAATACGAAAAAATAATAAAAACTAAATTCCTACTCTATTACAATATTATAATGATGTTAATACACATTGCACATGATGGTCATGACGTATATGTTACCGTTATTTATATCGTAAATTATTTATAAGTTATGTATGTGTTTGTACGTATATTATATCTATGTTTAATGTTTATTGTTTATGACGTAAATGTTGATGTTGATGCGATATTGAGCTATTGCATATATGCGGTCGTTTGGTGGTCTGTTTATACGTAAATAATAAATTTTAAATTTGTTTGAATCCTGCTTTTCTGATGCTGCAAAGAAACGCTCTGTAGTTTAATAATATATTACTAACTAATAACGTGCGTGTGATGCTAAAACAACGAAATATTTATTGTTCAATGATTAAAATATGCACGTCTTAAGAGTTGAGATAAAGGATGCGCCAAATGAGGTTTGTGCCACGTAGGTGGTTGTAGGCCACAGTCAACCATTATTAAGAGGAACGATAAACAATAATTTTATTTTCGTCAAAAGATTTGGTATCGTAATTTTTACAGTACAGGTAATAAGCAAAATATTTTTTTATTTTATTTAATTTGAGTGAATATTTCTATTTTATATGAGAATTTCAATCACAACACGCTTTTGTTATTTAAACAAAACTTATTAAAAATTATCAATGAAATTTAATTTTACATGATTAGCTTCGAAGGAATTGTTAATTTGAATATTGAAAGAAAAATAATTCAAAATAGAGTTGAAAAATCATAGATTTTGAAAATAAAATAAAATCTTTTAAAATTCATTTTACACATTATGAAAATAAAATTCTATTTAAATATTCTTTATTGTTATTAACAGCCTACTTTTTCCATTTCAACGATATCCAAGATAAATAGCTGATAATCTGTGTTTATTTTCGTGTCTCATAACAAATGAACATTTTTAACTTTGTATGTTCTTGCAGGGGTGGATATAGGTTGTATTTATGTTACAGGGAAATATTTGAAGGGGCCTCTAAACTGAAAAAAAATTTGGTCCACTTCACTCGCATAGATATTCAATCTAACACTTTTACCTATAAATAAAATGTTTCGTGCGAAAATGCATTTTTGTTTGGTGAGGGGCTGGGAAAACGGCATATGAGGAAATAAAATTTATAATAAAAATTAGTTATTATTATTATTTATTTAATATAAAAATTTTAATTCTTGACTTGTCTTGCTATTATTATATTGTTGAAAATAACAGTAAGTAATAATAATTTATATAAATTTAAACTATTCCTATTTGTTGAATATTTTATTATGCAAAAAAACAAAGTGTAGACCCGAGTGGGCCCCCCAACATAAACATAGACGGGGTCTCACAGGGAAAATCCCTTATTCCCCATGGCCCTATCCACCCTTGTGTTCTTGTTGTATATCAACAGGAAAACCGTTCAAATAATGGATTTTTTTCGATTCCCGATCTATTTTTATTTAGGAAAATATTCATTGATTCTGCCACAAAGGGCAGAAATAGATTAATTGTTAATTAATTAAACAACCAATTCCGCTAATTTTCAGTTATAGATACCTTAGTTACTTGAGATTGAGCCATTGTTTTTTATACCAAAAAGATTGAAAGCTATAGTCGAATCAGGAAAGTATGTTTAAAATAAAAACTATAAATTGTAATTTAATCAATCGTTCTTAAATTAACATAGACATTAATAATAACATAATATATAGTTTTATCATAGTAATATTAATTATTATAGATACAATTTTTCGAATCAACTCAAATAAAACTTAAATGCTTTATCAGAAAGTCCTTCAAAAATATAAGCTGGTGAATTCTTTTCATAATTTCATTATAAAATATACTCCTTTCATGTAATATTCACATTTATTATAAGATATAATATGTATAGTTTTTAAAACTGAAAATTATTCAGTTTTTTAATAAAACAGTTTATAAAAAAAGGTAGGTAAGTGGATAAATAAATATTATACGTGGGTAAATGTATAATGGATTGTATTTAACTTGAATTTAATTATAAATTGTAATATCATTATATAAGAAAAACAATTCCGAGCAGAGACGGTTTGTCAGTCTGGAAATTTTATATTGTTATTATTTATTATAGTCTGTAAGTTGAATTGATATTATAATACTATTTTTTTTTATTCGTTTCTATGGTGATAAACAAAGCGTTAAAAATTAAAATACCATTTTTAGCGGTTTTTCGTAATTTGTCGGTGGTTTTTCTCGTGGCATTAAATAACTATTGAGAAAATCGAAAAATGTCATCTTTAAAGTACCATCTTGATTCAATTTTTTAAAAGATAAGATAATATATGTTGAAATCGAAGCACTCCTTCTGGTAGAAATTTTGTATACAGAATAAAAAAAAAATAAAATAAAATAAACACCATTGTAAAACCACTAGCTACCTGGCTCCTCTTAGAATCTAAAAATGTATTTGTTTTATTATCCATATGTGTTTATAATATTATATTTGGAGTAATGTAACAGATGATTCCCTGGCAATTTTTACTGGAGGAGTAATAATTATCGGGAGTAACTATTTCCCATAATAACAGGCAATTATAACTTTCACACTACCAGTCTTGTTTAGAATACTTTTTACCTTTTACCTATTTAAATTGTAATTAGTTCAATCATTTCAGATGTCACATATCTTTACCTATTATATTGTTAAGTTTCAGCAAGGTATATATTATGCATTTTAGGTATTGTGTCATCTGTGTATTAAATGAAATTTTAAAAATTCTTAGAAGCATTATACATTCATAAAATATTATTATTTTAAAGACCAATTTTTAAAATTGTAATACATAAAACGAAAATATTTTTTACTGAAATACGACGGTAAAGAGTAAAACAGTATTTAGTATTCTGGAATAAAATACAAAGTTAAAGTAGGTATTTTGGAAATATTTATTTTAAATACAAGTATTCGAATACCTACTTATAAGTTATAACAATAGTACAAGAATGCCCAGTGCCCAAACCTATCCACACTATAATTGACATTTAACTTTTAAGAGTTGGAATGTCGATTTACACTTTTTAAACTTTCAAAACTAGTTCAATACCAGTTCAATATAATCTACTATAGTCTTAAATTTATTTACATTAACAATAGTTATACGAACTTATTTATCATCTAACAATATTATCGTAGCTTTTTATGTTAGATTTTTATTGATAGATGACAGGCACGTACACAAACAAACATTGGAGGGGGACAATGGGTTAGATACTTCATAATTGAGTAACCCATAGTAACGGATCATGGATGTGTTAAATTTTAATGATATTAAATAATATCTTAATATATATAAATCTCGTGTCACAATGTTTGTCCTCAATGGACTCCTAAACCACTTAACCGATTTTGATGAAATTTTTTACACCGTGTGTTATTTGGTCCAACTTAAAAGATAGGATAGTTTTCATCGTGAGAGGAGCAACCCCGGTAGGTGCTAAAACGGGAATTTTGAGATTTCAGATCGAAATTTTTGTTTTTAAATGGTTGCCATGAGTGACGTCGTATAAAATGATTCGTTCTATAAATTTCAATACAGAATTATAGTGAACATTTAAGTCGTTGCCACGGGAAAAAACAAACTATAAACAGATATTTTATGATTCACATTTGTTTTTAGTAAAATGCCGCCAAAAAAGTCTAACCTCGACAATGCGTATAGCAATGAGGCACGACGCAAACGTGTTGTAAGACATCATGAATCGGCTAAAGAAATTGTTGC
>NC_042496.1:38072570-38086716 GCF_005508785.2 Acyrthosiphon pisum
AATAATGACCCAAAGTTTCAATAAAGAACTTTGTAATTTACTCATTCATTGCAGACTATGTTCTATCCTTAATCCTGTGGGTTATTATTAGTGACATTATATGAATATTAATGTTCACTATACGTGAACATTAATATTACTGTATGTTTACTATACGCTATGATCTCCGAAACCACTAATAAACTACAAATAAAAAAAAATAAAAACGGCCTACGAAAATGCAAAAAAACAAACTAATACGCGGGCAACGCCGTGTCGGGACAGCTAGTTTTATTATATATTTACATTTTTAAATACTATTAGTAATTTATATTTATATTATTAATATGGTAAGGTAAATAAATTTTTCCAAAAACCAAATGTGATTTCGTTAAAAATTGACTTGAAATATCTATGGAAAACAATTGTTGTTCTTATGTATTTTTTATATAATTGTATGTTTCTGTAAGATAAATTTAAGAGGAATCTAGGCTTGTATTAAATTGTCAAGCCTTAGCCAAAGTAATTTAAATTGAAAATTATACATTTTTAACTACAAAATATTGCATTATTATTTGACAAAAATTAATGTTTTTTTTATTAGACTAACCAAAAAAATAGAGTTTCACATAGGTACATGGTATTTCTTAGTTTAGTCTCTACATAACTTGAACAAGAATAGTTTTCTCGGCTTAAAAGCTTTTTTTTAAGTATAAATAACAATAACAGTTAACCTGCAAACGATTTTAATTTTACTTAGATACTAATTATAACACTGTAATTCATGGCCAACAAACAACAGCTGTTTATGATAATAACTAGTAACTGCCTACCTAATTTTCTACTACGCCACCATTTATGTGAATCGTACCAGCAAGACATTTTAAAAGGAAGAGAACTTTATTTACCTTTTGTGTTTACATTAACGTTTAGACTATTAATTTCATAACTGGTCGACCATTAAATCATAAAATATTATCAAAACCGATTGCCGTGATTTTAATTCGAACGATTATGCACAATGCCCCTCTCCCCCAGTCCCCCCGCCAACCACGTAGAAATAAAGCGAGAATCGGTCGACATGGCGGCCGGAGTTGCACTTACGGGCGAATCATAACAGGTATAATATTTTGTATAATAATATCGTCGTCGTCATTATTATTATTATCATCATTGTTGTGGTATAACAACCACTATTATATAGTGTTCGCTTTACAAATAGGATCCCCGCCAGCGGGATCCCACAGCCACATCGCCCCAGCAGTCCAAGTGAACAGGTAACTTAATTACCCCTCCTCGCCCCTTCATCCAAGCGCAACAGGTATTCCGCCAACGTACAAATATAATACAAATATATTATAGGTATAAACGTATATATTATTGCGTACGGGGTACCATTTTATACCAACACTTCGGTATGCTCGGCTAAACCGGTAGCTAACCGGTGGCTAACCCGCGGACGACGACGACGATAATTATAACGACTACAGGACGCCGCCGCAGCGGGGTGAAGACGTGCGTCAAAGTTTCACCGCCCGCGACCGCCTACGCTCGACACCCTTTCCTTTTCGCGTCCGATGTGGGCACGCGTACGATAGGCATCGCATGTTATATAAGCCACCACCGCGTTTTCGGCGGCTCAGAAAGCGTCGTTCGCCCGTTTCAGTCCGCACGCGAAATAATAAAATAATTTTTAATAAAATTATTATAATTTTATTAGCATACAGTCTTCGTTATCATTATAAATAATTAATTGTAATATTCTGCCGCCGCCGTACCTCCCCGAAATCTTTTTACCGCGTCGTCTGCTGCAGCGTCTCGCGCGCCATACACGGCCGGTACACGCGACGACGCCGCCGCCGCGCTCTCTCACCTGCGCCGCGGGCACGCGCGCGTTTTTCCGAACCGCCACACACCACACCGGATAGGCCGACCGCGAGCAACCGCGCTCGAGAAAAACTCCTGCAGACGAACCGACCGAGGTATAGCGAGTCCACCGACGAGGTGCACATTATTTTATAATAGTAATAATATTATAGAGACGTATAATATTAATAGTATATCATAACAATACTATAATAATTGAAGCCGCGGCTCGACAGCATAATAATTATTATTGTATTTTAAAAGCTCAGCAATATAATACCGTCGACCCTATAATATTATATTATATATAGGTATATTTTGTCATATTATATTATTATAGTTAATAACTGTTATTATAAATATTACGTCGTATTAGGTATCGTTGTTGTCATTTCGCGCCGATCGCATCAGAGAACCGACAAACGCCGCGCGACAATATGGTACACTTGACGTTGGTCGCCAGCCTAGTCTTCGGCTTTGTCGCCGCGTCCACCGCCGGCATCACCGGTAAGATGATTAAGTTCAATATTCTGTAAAATATGTATTAATATATTATAATGTTATAATAATATCATACAATGTATACAAAATTACAAAAATATGATAAATTTACCAATAATTGCAGTATTGCACCCATATGTATAATAATATGTCCACATGGGGCTACTGTCTATACCGTGTTTTTTTGTTATTATATTTTTTAAATTTGTTTCTTCCGTCGTTCCGATGTCGACGAAGATATTAAAAATATGCAAAAACTGCACGTTGCGATAGTGGTTTTAAACATTTATAAGATATTGTACAATACACTATAATATATTATATGTATTGAAAATTTGATTTACTTTCATAAATATTATTTGTTTTTATTATTATTCCGTCGAACTGATCTGATAAATAAAACGACCAACATTTTCATTTTATTCGTATTTTGACTGATTAAAAACTCCAATGAATTTATTGATTCCGTATAATTTAACCGTTAGATTTTATAAAATACTGTACCTATAATTGCAGTATATAACTATAAAAGTAATAATTTATTTACTTATTCAGCTTTCAGCTATAAGTGTTTTTTTATATATAATATTGTACCTATATTATTACAATATTCTAATATTCCCTAATATTTAAATGATTAAAAATCAAACCTAAACTTTTACCGCCCTTAAGAAAAAGTTTCGTGTTTCGTGTCACCACAATGTCTGTAAAACGAATATTGTATAGCAATATTATATTATGGTAACTATTATTTAGGTGAACTTTTTTTTCCAAGTATAATATAAAATAATTTTCTCAATATTCACATACGTTTGGTAGAACTCTTGAGATTATCTCACGCGGAACCCTTAGGGCTTAGGTTCCGTGGAACACACTATGAAAATAGTTGTACTAGTATAATAAAGTATATTATATAGGTACTATATAATGCATATAAAATATATATTACGTATTTACGTGTACCTAAGTCAATATTTAGTTATTGACTTAACTCCTATGAAATAAATAATAAGGCATAAGCACTGTTTGGAAATATTGTTGACACAATATAGCTTAATCAAATGAAAGTTTTCAATGACTTATTTTTATTAATTTTATATATTATAAATGACAGACATTGGCAATATTTTTTAACACTATCACCAATTTGTAACAAAAATTAGGTACTATTTGTTTCAGTATTATTGAGTATAGGTGTTTATTTTCATTTGAATACAACTATTTTAGAACATATTATTATTATAATAATCAACACGCGCTTTCAAAATATTTCACCCAAATTATTTTTAATTAATTAAAAATATGTGCATGAAAGTATATTAATTAATTGTTAATGAGTGGTTCGTTAAATTAGTGGTGTATTACCTACGTATTATAATATATATTAGTATATTATACATTATGATTTATGATTATATTATATTAGTATACAAATAAATGTCCATGCTATCAATATGGTAATCAATTAGTTACCCGAAACTGTTGACTAATTATAATAAAATTAATGTGTAATAATAATTTGCCCATTATTAGATAGTTATAAATTATAGGCACATAATAATTGATAAATGATAATACTATCATAAATACCAAACTCTATAATCGTATAGGTAACATCGTTCTTTGTTGCTTATAACACATTTTAAAATTTATGAAGTTTCTTAATTATTATAACATTATAAACATTTTGTATTATATAACGTTTTTATATATTTTGTTTAAATTAAAATGAAAATGCAATTTACTTTTAGAAATAGGTTTATATAATTTATTTTAATTCCGCTGAACCATTACAAAGTAAAACATCAATATTTTCAATTTATTCATATTGTAATAGATCAATAACTGGTATCAATTGATTAACTAGGTTATTACGTGTAATTTGACAGTTAGAATTTATAATAATATTAGATATTAGTTATGATTCATCTACGTATATTTTCGTACGATTATTACGAGTTAGTGATATTATACCTAACGCCTATGACGCGTTATACTACAGGTGGTAACATTTTAATTAAATATTCATATTGTAATATTATTTAGAATATTTCATTAACAAAATGTTAAACAAAACGAGTAGATATACGATTATTTATAGCACAATTCCTAATTAACAAACACGACTTGTATCAGGAATAAAACCATATAATACACTCAAAAAGACCTCACAAAGTGACAATAGTTTATATTTCGAAATTTCTAGAAATCTCAAGACGTGGTCGTTTCTCATAAACCTATCGTCGTTTAACGTAGCTTAATTTTGGACATTTTAATATAGACACACACCGCACTATACAGAAATGACAATAATTTATACATGACATTTTAAATGTAAAAAAAACTCTATTTTACAATAACTTTTTTGAATGTATCTCATTATTGAGTAAGTCACTGTAATGCATGTCTTAATTTTTTGTATCTTTAAATTTAAAATTCAATATAAAATTGTTGCATAAATAAAACGCGATTATTAGCGAAGAGGGTGTGTAAGTATGTTTGCCTCTAGATTTGTCAATATTTTACAATTTATTTATATTATTATTAATTTATAATTTATTGTTCTATACTAATAATACTAATACAGCAAATTGGACTTATTTTTGCTAAAAACATCACGTTTATAAGTATATTATAAGATAATTATTATTATATTGAATCTTATACTATAGTTATTAACTTACAATTGACATATTTTACGGTGTAAGACATATTGAACTCGTAGTATAAACAGCTTAATAGTTATAAGTATAGTATTAATATTTTGAAAATTGCACTGCGTATAGAAAATGAGAATAAATTATTATTATTTGAATTAGGTAGGTACTACAAAATAACTAAAATTGTTATATATCATAACTTTTCGTTGAAATATCTTATTTTGTCAGTTGACAAATGTTGAATTTCAAATGTCTATAAAAAATATTGTGATAATGTATTTTCTATAATTTTTGTTCGTTATAAAAATAATTTATGAAGAACCTTATGATTATTTAATTTTCAAGTTTTTTGACAAAAAATTATTTATTTAAATTGGAAAAAAACTAGAAAGAAAATGTAAAATGTGAGTATAACTCAAAAATAACTATTCAATTTTATTTATAATAATGTCAGGATAATACTAATTTAAATTGTTGGGAAACATGTTATGGATCTATGGTTATTAATTTTTGAATTATAAAAAATAACAAAATTGGTGTTTTGCAAATATTTCTGTTATTTGTGATACATTTTAAAATACGGAGAATAGTTTTAAATGTCATTAAATATAATATTTAATATAATTCTTCCTATTAAGTAGGTACTATTAAAATTTGAGCGTTATAAAAATTTAAAATTAAATTACGATGGGTTTAATTTGAAGACTTCATGGTAAAAAACTGTGAACACACTTGTTAATGACAATGGTCCAAAACAGTAATTTATTATAGTCGTGTACTCGTGAGTTTTCGTATATATATACATCTAAACTGTAATCGGGGTCACTATTATAGTACTTGAACGATTGCCGAACTAATTAAATGTGTTCGACATTTCCTAGACGGATAAAATAAATTCTAATTTCAAAGTAAACTTAACTTTTGCATCGATACATTTCAAATGTCCAAAAGAGATTAATCGCGTAGTATCGAGTTTAAGACCTACGTATATTATTATATTGTTTAAAAATAATGTAATTTACTCATAATGTGTGTAAAGTAGGTGAACAATATTACTTTTCTAACATCAAACGTGACAAAGGTAGAACTTTTCAATACGTTGACTTAACCTGTTCATTAAATCCAAATATACATACATACATTGAAATAATGATGATTGTCTAGTTATTAATAGTCTGTTAAAGGGATATTGTTACTTAAATATTAGATGCAACAACGCTGTAAAATCATAATTGACATCATGAGTACGGTGTAATCGATTAGGTTTTTGTGTGTACAATGTACATATAATATTTAAAATTATTAAATAAAAAAAAATAAAAATTATACGATTTGTTCTTAAAATACATACTAAATTATCGTCATAGCAGTAAAATACCGATGTTTACTTCAATACGATCGATCAATAAAAACTTACAACAAACTATAGATCGCTTCATTCATCATTTTATTGAATAATTTAGTTTAAAGATACCTACCTAAATAAAATATTATAATATAATAATAATATGTATATTTTATGCATATTTAGTTATTTCAAATGGTGTGAATACAATTTACTACAATGGTTTCACAAGTGTGGGATGGTCAAGTAAATAAATTTCCATTAAAATATTATACTTTACACTTGTGTACTTTACATGGAAGGTACTGTTGAACATTTTCACGCTAAAATATCAAAACTTGACATCTAAGATCTAAATATACTATACATAATACATTTGAATATTACAAAATAATGCATAAAGCAATAAGGCATTTTAAGTCATTATCAGAAAATAAAGATACATATACTAATTTATTTTAGTCGTTCTCTCACGCTAAAATTTATTAATGTACATAGGTAAATAAACATAAGCGAAACTAGACACTTTTATTAGGTCAGGCCAAATGAAAAATATAAAAAAAACTTTATTAACAACTTTATATTTTTGTTAAATGTATTATATATTATATAATGAATATTTCTTTACAATATAACTATTTAATAAGAAATAAAAAATTATAATAACTAATACATTTATAATAATAAACAATTATGATGTTTTTTTTTTTTTTATCAAAAAAAATAATCACAAACGAAAATAATATTGAACAAAATTAATTCAGAGTTTAATCACACAGGTTTTTTTGACAGGTTTGTGACTTTAAAAATACCTATAAATTCAACAAACAATAGATAATTGTTTTAAATAGCATTAAATGATAGCTTAACTTGGACATTGAAGGTGTTAAATTAATAAAGTACACGAAATAATGTAAATTACTTACAATGAGTAATTTGAAAAATTATAAATGCCCGGTCTTTTAGACAGCGATGCGACTAACGGGGGCTAATAATAATTAAATTGTTTGGGGATGTACTTATGTATATAATAAAAATAATTAATATGGTATTATATTTTAAATAATAATTAAAATATTTGACTTATCCTTTATCTATAAAAAAAATATTCTAATTAATAATTACATCACCATGATTTTTTAATGTTAAACGTAAGAATCTTGAGAACGATCGTTGTCGCCAGTCAACGATAAAAATATGAATTTATAATAAAAGAAATAATATGAAAATATTTAAGTACCTACGTATAATCGACAATAATTTTCTACGGGTATATCACCACGTAACAAACATTACCGGCTGGCAACTTGTTACGTAAAATTAACTATTACTTGCTATAATATAAAAATAAACGTCAAATGTTTAAATTAAACAATAGGTAACTGATCAAACCGATTATTCGAGTACATATAGACTATACGACTCCATATTTCCATAATCAATGTTAAATATAAATTGTATTATTATGTTCGTTGTGTTGCGTATACAATATTTAATTTAAAAAATGTTAACAATGTCCGTTGACATGTACAAATATATTATTTATAATGCCTAAATAATTATTAAAATATATAATATATACACATTTTTAGTCAGTATTAGGTCAGTTTCGCCTATGTATATAAATATTTCAAATTGTCTGCTCTAATAAAAGACTTAATAGAGTTAAGTCTTATAGTTTAATTGTAATAGTATTTCAAACATTCTGTTTACAGGTTACTTTAAATGTGGTGTTTTACCGTGTGTATGTTCAAATTCAATTTTTTTAAATCTTTTGTACACCTGACATTATAATAATTATTAAATAGAGTGTTTCATGAATTATGCTTTCTTCTTAATTATTCTTTAATGCACTGATTCAAATCCTGATTTTTGGAACTTTTAAGTAGGTATACTTTAACATCATACATTCAATACTAGATAGGTACTTATTTAAAGTTTAGAATGAAAATATTAAAATAATTCAGACCACTGTGCTTTTGCATCCGAAAGACTCATGCCGGCTTGCATAAAAAATTGGTCCACTTAAATTTAATGGATCATTGGCCACTAAATCATTTTTAAGATGCCATTAGTTCTCATTGATTCATTAAATGTTTAGCGATTGTTTATGTGACCCAACTTAAATGAGAAAAAGTTACAAAACACGATATTCATCTATTTAATTTCTTATTTTTTGTTTGATTTTCAATAAAACAAAAAAATAAACAATAAATTTAAACATGGGTGATTAGTGGATAAATAAAATACTATTGACAGAATAAAATATGCAGATAAATATACATGGACCCTATAATAAAGTCATTAACAGCTGAGATGACCGGAAAATTAAATTTAAAAAAGTAATTGTATTGTAATTTCAAAGCAACATTACTGCGGATAATACGCACGAATTAAATATTTTTTAATTACGTTTGCGAGTAAAAATTAAAAATCCAGGTTGGGTCACCACATTTAAATGTAGGTATATAACCATCTCAGCTGAATTTTCCGTATGGTCAATTTCACCGTTTCGCTATTAAAACCAAATCAAAAAATGCGAAGTATGTATATACATACATTTATAGTTTTATAATATTTACGCGTTCATTACGGCGATAGCTCTGATGTTTAATTTTTTGGCAAACTCGCGGTTAACGTACCACACACGGACTACCATTTACATATCTCAAATGCATGTTAACTCGACCGAAATTGGCATCTCAATAATTACCGCTTATATTACTTAATATAATAATATATTCAAGCTATTTCAAACCATGTGGTCCTTTGTTCGGCATTATAATCAGATACCCACGTTCGATTACTAACGCACAATTAAGTAAGTACATCCGTGCACGCTGCTATGTGGCTATCGGACTTGGACCTACAATTTCCACTCTGTCATATTTTAGAACACCGAAATTCCTCGGCGCTCATTGTCACCCTCTAACATAATACCAAAATCAGACAAAAGATTACGAGTACTTAAGTCTTACACACGAATCATGAGTAGGTAGGTACCTGCTAGTATATACTGCACGACACACACGCATGTAATATATTTCTCATTTTTTACCCAAAACTACGGAAATTCCACAATATATTTTAAACAGTTAAAGAAATTGCATTTTTTTTTAGAAAAAAAAGAATTTATTTACAATCAAACAGTTTTATAGTATATAATAAGACGTACGTTTGATGACAAACTAGTTTATAATATTATAACATAGCAAAGAATATTAAAATTTATGGAATACCCAACCTGAAACTTTATTATAATTTTTTTTTCTATCTTAGTAATAATCTCTAGGCCATTGTCTTATTAAACTTTGATGTACGCATTTCTGGGAAGTGAGATGGAGAAGATAATTGTTTAATTAGTTGAATACTATGAGATTTTAAATTAGCATGAAATGTAAAGTAATATAATTTGGCTAATTGATTTAGTAAAGGTAAGAATTTTCAAGTCTTTATGAAGATTATTATTTGTTAAATACCAATGATAGGAGTTATCTGTCACAAGCAGATAAGTTGAAATTCCCAAGGCGTTTTGAAAACAATATATTTAATAAAATAACTATTTGTACCTCTTAATGAATTATTATTCATCATATTCATTTATAGCAACGTTGGGAAAAAAAACTATAGTTTTAACTGATAATTTGAGTTTGTAATTGGAACTAAAAAATTTGGATGATTTATTTATAATTAAAATTTGGCTATGAAAAAAACTAGTTGCTAAAGTTAATAATACTTTATTAATTTATTATTGTCCAAAATTATTTTTATTTAGTTTTATTTTTATGAATTATTTTATAATAATATGATATATTTTAAAATTCGAAGTACCTACCTATAATTTTACTGGGCATATTCTATTGATTAATTCATTGATTTATATTGAATTAAATTAATAATGAATAATACATTATAGATAATATTAGATATAATCTTTATAAACTTTATTCCATCAGAGTTAATCATAGATTTTGCTCAAAAGTTAAATAGGAATAATTATATTTTTACCAAGATGTTTTAAATTTTAAGTTTTTGTAAATATAACAGGGTACTTAATATGGGCTTCAAGCAATACCGTCAATTTATTTACTTATAATTACAGCCTACAACTGTTTTAGTATCATCACATACGTTTTAATTACACAATGTATTATTAAATCTGTTTTACTCAATTTACTGTATTTATAAAATATGTTCATAGAAACTTTCTTGGCAGTAGAGAAAATTCAACAAAATGTACAGTCCAAAAGTTCAAAGCACATCAAACGTAAATTATTTAAGTACCTGTTCTCGGAAAATCGAAAATAGTTACAATACGTACCTATATCACAATTATTATAATATTCATAAATAAATTGTTAATTTGATCGCTCGAATTATTCAGTTTCCAATTGTTTGTATACTAACTAGTACCTAACTACTAAAATTTGTACGTACATAATGCTAATTAGAAGTTAAGACTACCTACATAATTTTCAGTAAATTTGTATAGGAACTACAAAACAAATTTTAAATAATATGATATTCTGAGAAACTATTAAGTGTATTTTTATATTGACAACAAATTTTTATATTAATAGAGTTGAAGATATTTTGTTGTCCCAAGCGGCATAAAACGACGTTTATTTAAAATCACAATATGGAAGTAAAAAACTAAAGCTACCAACACGTGCAGCAATATTCTGAAAAAGTGAACCAGTGACGTGTTTAAATTTATCAAAGGAGGATGGAATTTTATTTATCATAAATAATGATAAAAATTTCATTAATATTTAAAAGTATATTCCATAAAATTCCATATTATATTATATAAGCTCAGTTTAATAAAGGTGGCTCGAACACGTCATCATGCATGAGTCTATTGAATTCTTCTACTTACATAAATAATTGTCAATACTCTGAACTGCAATGTAAACAACGTAGGTAGGTACCTACCTAAAGTCTCGTGTGACATTCGATGTAACTACTAACTATATTGTAACTATTAAGAAACTGAAAGGCTTAACGATAAAGAAAACCATTTCCGGATTTATTTCATATGGAGCTTTTTTTGTCTCGAGTACTTAAATATTCACTGTACCTAATCTAAAATTATACATTTTAATCTATTTGACATAAATATGGTATATTTATTTGGCAGATGCAGATTTCATGTGAATTTTTTGTAGCACATCTACTGTAGAAGTTTTATTTATAACCTCGCCATACACCATTATCGGTATACATATAAATATTGCAATACCATCCAGGAAACTACCGTATGTCGAAAGAGTTTTGACGCTGACGCTCTATAGTTAAAGTTTTGATGCAACCTCTATTACCCCTTCACCCCACACAATTAAAAAAATGCGTCACATACCACTATTTAGATCCAAAAGTTTGCAATAATTTACAAACACTCAACATTTGACACATGTGTACAGTGTACATGTAAAATATACAGGTTTCATTATCATAAATTAATTTTCTAATTTAGGAAATTTAGAAATAATAAGTGTAATTAAAAAAATGTTCTATGACTTATTTTTGAGAACCTGTATCACTTATGGTTTTATTATTTTTCCTATCATTCGATTTTGAATTTATATTAATATTAAAAAATCTCAGATTGTGTCATCTAAAGTCCAAAACAATGAATACAATAATTATTAACATTTGTAAACCACACCAACACTAGGTTAAGTAGGTACTAAGTTAGAAACTTTGTTGTATCTATATGGTTCACTAAAAATATTATACAATTAAATAACTATTTACTAAGTTAATAATACCTATGTAACTACTAAAAAATTTAATTTTACTTCATACTCTATTATAGGTAATACATTATCTCTCAGTCAGTAACAATAATATTGAAATTTAAAAAAAGAAACAATAATTATGGCAGAAAACATAATTTACGTATCGATTTAACACAATGTTTGGCTTATTCCAAAAATATCATATTTATAAAATGACAAATATTTATAAGTTATCTATCTGATTTTAATTTTGAAAACACGCGTTGAGATAATTGTATGTTCCTTTCTAGGTCAGTTCTAGGAAATGTAATTATCTATAACTCATACTCAATGACCAAAGTTGTTAATTTTATTAACTTTTGTGAAATATTTGTATTTTGAAATACAAAAAACGAAGTATCCAATCCCAATAATTAATATGTATATTAATAAAATATAACAATGTTTAACGATTGTTTAATATAAATTAATATCATATGATATACTATTATTTCAAAAGTTTTCGCTTTTTGACGAAAGTAACGTGATTGACAATCGTTTAGACTATTTTTGTACTGCATTTTACATAGTTTCGTGGAAATGATTCATTGACATTGAAATATGCACTATCGTAGAGTCATCTGTTACTTGGTAGCAACTAACATGACGATAACAGCCATTGCGATACTTATTGTATAAAATGTAAACCTCATCGAAATATGTAGATAACCTAGAATATCCAGCTTCAAACGTCTCTATTGAAATTGTCAACTGCAGATAACCCTCTGAATATAAGCATTATATAGCAACTATTGTAGTGTTTAAGTGCATTTTTAATAATATTCCCTCAAACGTTTGATACATTATAAAATACTTCAGTAGTCGTCTAAAATACGGATTCGCCTTTACACTCACAACTCACCCACTTATGAACACATTATGGATGTTTAATTTGTCATACAAATTACATTATAATAATATTTCGATTATAATTTTTGTCATACTACTCACTACTTGACTACACTTACGAATGACGGCGGGGCGTGTGTATGTTACAGACGATGGCACCGAAGGTTTGTCAGCGGTGGGAGCTCCTTGGGAGGACAGCCGTTTGGACGAGAGGATTTACGCGGACACCCCAAACTATCTGACGTTCCAGCTGAACCGCAAGAGATATTCCGTGCCCTATCACCCGGTGGCCAGGTTGAGAGCCAGTCAAACGGCCGGCGTGGTGCTACCGTACGCCATGATCGCCAACAGGAACTACATGAATGACGAAGGAAACCGATGTAATGATATAAGTACATAAATAATTAAGTAACAATAATCACAATATTATATGCGTAGGTAGGTATGGTGTTTAGTTTTATAATATAATATTATGTCTTACAGGACCCTACGGTACAAGTTGTAGGTATTATATACTATAAATTATAATGTGCGTAATATACCCGAACGGCGACGCGGGAACAGTAGGCTTGATATTCACGACAGAATTTTCGTCGCACTAGACAACAACTTACGCATTCTCGCGGACGCGAAAAAAAAAACAAAACTTTTTGCCGATCGAGAATCTGACACTGAGAAAACCTCGGAAAGCTTCGACGACCGTTTCACAATACTGACCGACGCCATAATAATATAATCATATGCATCGCAACTGCGGTTATGCGTTCGCCTCGAATAAGTTAAGATGCCTTTACACTGTATCGTGTCGTCTATAATTTAACGCGTCGTGTTAAAATGTCAGTGTTTTGATTGGCCAAACATTGTGGTTACCTAATTAATATACCATGTCACCAAGCGTTACCAGAAAGTTGAAAAATATTGTCGCGCGGTAACAGTGGTTTAATCGTTATCAACTATTTCTGTCAAAATAAAGGCGGGTTCACAACTGCCCGTGTCGTGTCGTGTCGTGCAAAATCCTTTTTTCTGATTGGTTCACCGGAATGTGATAGTAAAATATGATCGTGTCGACCAACGCGATACCGCGATTACCGCGAAGTTGAATTAATTCAACTTTTGATCGTGCTGGTCACAATGTTCACGCCTTGGTAGATTTGTTTACTGTTATC